>NC_048566.1:76277461-76577461 GCF_013265735.2 Oncorhynchus mykiss | reverse complement strand
TCATGGCTTTAGAAACTTCTGACGGGCTAATTGACATAATTTTAGTCAATTGGATGTGTACCTGTGGATGTATTTCAAGGCCTACCTTCAAACTCAGTGCCTCTTTGCTTGACATCAATGGAAAATCTAAAGAAATCAGCCAAGACATCAGAAAAATTATTGTAGACCTCCACAAGTCTGGTTCGTCCTTGGGAGCAATTTCCAAATTCCCAAAGGTACCACGATCATCTGTACAAACAATAGTACGCAAGTATAAACACCATGGCTGTTATGCTCGTCGTTTGAATGAGGAGACCAAGGTGCAGCGTGGTAGGCGAACATCTTACTTTTATTAAAACGAACACCGAAAAACAACCAAATACAAAATGAACGTAAAGTTCTGCAGGCTACACAGCAACTATACAAAATCAAGATCCCACAAACTAAGGTGGGAAAAAGGCTGCCTAAGTATGATCCCCAATCAGAGACAATGATAGACAGCTGCCTCTGATTGGGAACCATACCAGGCCAAACAAAGAAATAGAAAAACTAGATTGCCCACACGAGTCACACCCTGACCTAACCAAAATAGAGAATAAAAAGGATCTCTAAGGTCAGGGCGTGACAATGGGACCACGCAGCAGTCATACCACTCAGGAAGGAGACACGTTCTGTCTCCTATAGATGAACGTACTTTGTTGCGAAAAGTGCAAATCAATCCCAGAACAAAAGCAAAGGACCCTGTGAAGATGCTGGAGGAAACAGTTACAAAAGTATCTATATCCACAGTAAGCCGTTTCTCCAAAACTGCCATAAAAAAAAGCCAGACTACGGTTTGCAACTGCACATGGGGACAAAGATCGTACTTTTTGGAGAAATGTCCTCTGGTCTGATGAAACAAAAAATATAACTGTTTGGCCATAATGACCATTGTTATGTTTGGTGGAAAAAGGGGGAGGCTTGCAAGCTGAAGAACACCATCCCAACCGTGAAGCACGGGGGTGTCAGCATCATGTTGTGGGGGTGCTTTGCTGCAGGAGGGACTGAGGGACTACACAAAATAGATGGCATCACGAGGATGGAAAATTATGTGGATATATTAAAGCAACATCTCAAGACATCAGTCAGGAAGTTAGAGCTTGGTCGCAAATGGGTCTTCCAAATGAACAATGACCCCAAGCATACTTCCAAAGTTGTGGCAAAATGACTTAAGGACAACAATATCAAGGTATTGGAGTGGCCATCACAAAGCCCTGACCTCAATCCTATAGAAAATGTGTGGGCAGAACTGAACAATCCTGTGCAAACAAGGAGGCCTACAAACCTGACTCATTTACACCAGCTCTGTCAGGAAGAATGGGCCAAAATTCACCCAACTTATTGTGGGAAGCTTGTGGAAGCCTACCTGAAACATTTGACCCAAGTTAAACAATTTAAAGGCAATGCTACCAAATACTAATTGAGTGTATATAAACTTCTGACACACTGGGAACGTGATGAAAGAAATAAAAGCTGAAATACATCATTCTCTCTACTATTATTCTGACATTTCACAATCTACAATAAAGTGGTGATCCTAACTAAGACAGGGATTTTTTTTGTCAATGGTGAAACACTGAGTTTAAATGTATTTGGCTGAGGTGTATGTAAACTTCCGACTTCAACTGTACTTCCCTCTCCACACTGGGGCCTGGCAGGGTTTCTGTTTATCCCCTTTCCCATTTGATATGGCTATTGAGCCTCTTGCTATCGCCCTGCTGGCAGAGGAGAGGATTAAGAGACTATTAAGGGGCAACGTAACTCACAAGGTGTCCTTATATGCAGACAACCTTCTTGTATACATCTGTAACCATGTGGAGTCCATATCCTATCTCTTTGACATGCTTCAAGAATTTGAGACATTCTCTAGTTATAAGTTAAACATAGCAAAAAGCGTGTTCCTCCCATTAATCAGTTAGCAGAAGGAATTGGGTATGCCAATTTCCCATTTAAGGTGGAGCATCAGGTCTTATTTGCAGATAATGGTCACACGCTCATTTAAGGCTCTGTTTAAACATAACTTCAAAACACTCCTGGAGCACTCTAAGCAGGATTTCATAAGGTCTCTTCCCATTTCATTAACAGGTCGCAATAATTCTGTTAAGAAGACTATACTACCTAGGTTTTTGTACTTTTCCAAATTATTCCCATTTTTCTGCCCAAGTCAATGTTCAAACAACTGGACACGAATGAGAAATGTATATCTAGATAGACCTAAACCCACAGGCAGGCTGGGCCTTCCTAATTTTTTACACTTCTATCGGTCAGCAAATATATCGAAATGTGTTTATTGGGTTTCTACATTTGAAAACCAGGATGGCCCAACATGGAGTTACAGTCCAGACTTCCAACTTCTCCTGTCTCGCTCCTGTGCTTCCCAATGCCCATGAACCTTGGCACCCATGTTTTGAAACCCATTGTTAAGAACTCCCTTAAAATCTGGTCCCAATTCCGAAGTCACTTTAGCCTTAAACAAGCAAGCGGTTTCTCTCCATTAACATCTAATCATCTCTTCCCAGCGTCACAGATTGACACAGCATTACAGTTCTGGCATAGCAACGGTCTGGTGTTTTTTTTGTGACCTATTTGTTAACACATTTGTCTCATTCGATTCTCTGAGGGTTGACCATAATAGTCCCAATAGCCACTTTATTAGATACCTGCAAACTCGCAGCTTTGCCAAAAAACATTTCCTTTAATTTCCACTCTAGCCCACTAAGTGTCCAGTCGAGAGGTGCTTAGATCTTAACCCGTATCTGAAGGGCACAATCTCCAGATTATACGATATAATACAGGACATTAATCCCCCTTCCTTTGCAAATACAAAATCTGCATAGGAGCTAGACATAGGTGGCGAGCTACCCGATGATATATGGCAACATTGAGCGTATCCACACAAGTATTGAGCGTATCCACACATCATCCTTTTGCATAAGGCATGGGTTTATTCAGTTTAAGGTTTTGCACCGTCTTCATTACTCAAATCACAGATTGACGAAAATATACCCCAATGTTGACCCCAAGTCAAATCAAATCAAATGTATTTATATAGCCCTTCGTACATCAGCTGATATCTCAAAGTGCTGTACAGAAACCCAGCCTAAAACCCCAAACAGCAAGCAATGCAAGTGTAGAAGCAAGTGTTTGAGATGTCCAGCGACTGTGGAACACGTGTTTTGGTCATGCCAATCTTTGAGTGGCCCCTGGGACCCCATTTTTGAGGTATTCTCATATATGTGTAATACAACTGTTAGCCCCAACCCGGTCACTGACATTTTTGGGGGACTTCCCTTTGACCAGAATGCTACCACGCATCAAGCATGGTAGACTGGAAGTCTGCAAAGCCGCCCTCCTTTATGCAGTGGGTAAAGGAGGTGATGTCATCTCTGCCTCTGGAGAAGGTTAAGTAAACTGTGCATGGGTCCCGACAAAAGTTTGATTTAACCTGGTTCCCATTAATACAATATGTGGAGAGCCTGTCTTTTACTTAGTGTAACTTGTATAGTTTGCTAAGCAGTAATGTCTGTTCTAGTGGCCATATGTGCTGCTAAGAATTTTTATTGAACTTTTTTATCCATTGATTTTTTTTTCTATTACAGTTTGCTTCTGTTTTTGGGTGGGTGGTTTAGAGGGAGTGGAGGGTGGGAGTATATATATATATATATATAAATAATATGGATGAGCGATGATAGAGCGGCATAGGCAAGATGCAATAGACGGTATAAAATATAGTATATACACATATGAAATGAGAAATGTAAGATATGTAAAGATATGTAAGTGGCATTATTGAAAGTGACTAGTGATCCATTTATTAAAGTGGCCAATGATTAGAGTCTGTATGTAGGTAGCAGCATCTCTGTGTTCTTGATGGCTGTTGAGCAGCGCTAGGTGCTTGATGGTTATTGCGACTTCACTTGAAGAAACTTCAAATGTTTTGGGGATTGACTGACCTTCATGTCTTAAAGTAATGATTGACTGTCGTTTCTCTTTGCTCACTTGAGCTGTTTGAGGCTGCTCCAAAACACCACCAGCGGAGAAAAAGTATTCAGAGTGGACTTTTAGTCCTACACAGGAGGCGTGAACACCATCCACCGCTTCCGAGTTTATTACTTGCTAATATTCAGTCTCTGGATAATAAAGTAGACGAGCTCAGGACAAGGATCTCCTTACAGAGAGACATCAGGGATTGTAACATACTCTGTTTCACGGAAACATGGCTCTTTCGGGATATACTCCCCATCCATACAGCCAGCTGGCTTCTCAGTACATTGCGGAGACAGGAATAAAGAACTCTCCGGGAAGAAGAAAGGCGGAGGTGTATGTTTCATGATTAACTACTCATGGTGTGATTGTGATAACATACATATACTCAAGACCTTTTGTTCACCTGACCTAAAATACCTCAATCAAACGCCGACCATATCACCTCCCAAGTTAATTATCTTCGGTTATAGTCACAGCCGTGTATATTCCCCCTCAAGCCGATCCACGACGGCCCTCAAAAAGCTACACTGGACTTTATGCAAACTGGAAACCACATATCCTGAGACCGCATTTATTGTAGCTGGGGATTTTATCAAGACAAAACTGAGTAAAACGCTGCCAAAATTCTACCAACAGTAAAGAGACAAAGTGGAGTTGCAATTCAACGGCTCAGACACGAGACATGTGGCAGGGTCTACAGACAATTACGGACTACAAAGGGAAAACAAGCCATATTACGGACACCGACGTCTTGCATCCGGAAAAGCTAAACACCTTCTTCGCCCGCTTTGAGGATAACACAGTGCCACCGACGTGGCCCACTACCGAGGACAGTGGGCTCTGCTTCACTGTGGCCGACGTGAGTAAGACATTTAAGCGTTTTAACTCTCGCTAAGCTGCGACCCAGAAAGGCCTCCCTAGCCGTGTCCTCAGAGCATGCACAGATCAGCTGGCTGGAATGTTAACGGACATATTCAATCTCTCCCTAACCCAATCTGAAGTCCCAACTTGCTTCAAGACGTCCACCACTGTTCCTGTACACAAGAAAGCAAAGGTAACTGAATTAAATGACTATAGCCTTTTAGCACTCACTTCTGTCATCATGAAGTGCTTTGAGAGACTAGTTAAGTATTATATCACCTCACGCCATAGACCATAGACCCACGTCAAATTGCTTACCGTCCCACTAGATCCACAGATGATGTCATCACCATCACACTGCACACTAACCTATCCCATCTGGACAAGAGGAATATCTATGTAAGAATGCTGTTCATTGACTATAGCTCTGCCTTCAACACCATAATACCCTCCAAGCTTATCATTAAGCTCGGGGCCCTGGGTCTGAACCCCGCCCTGTGCAACTAGGTCCTGGACTTCAAGACGGGCCGTCCCCAGGTGGTGAAGGAAGGAAACAACACCTCCACTTCGCTGATCCTCAACACAGGGACCCTACATGGGTGCATGCTCAGCCCCCTACTGTACTCCCTGTTTATCAATGACTGTGTGGCCACACTCTCCTCCAACTCAATCATCAAGTTTCCAGATGACACAGCAGTAGTAGGCCTGATTATCAACAATGACGAGACAGCCTACAGGGAGGCGGTGAGAGCCATGGTGGAGTGGTGCCAGGAAAATAACCTCTACCTCAACGTTAACAAAATAAAGGAGCTGAGATCGTGGACATCATGGAACAGCAGAGTGAGCACGCCCCTATCCTCATCGATGGGACAGCAGTGGAGAAGGTGGAAATGGTCCAGTGCCTCCTCAACCTCTGGAGGCTGAATAAATGTCTTGACCCCTAAAACCCTCACAAACTTTTACAAATGCACAATTGAGAGCATCCTGTTAGGCTGTATCACCGCATGGCAACTGCACCGCCCGGGAACCTCAGGGCTCTCCAGAGGGTGGAGTGGTCTGCACAATGCATCACCACCGGGGGCAAACAACCTGCCCTCCAGGACACCTACAGCAGCCGATGTCACAGCAAGGCCAAAAAGATCATCAAAGACAACAACCACCCGAGCCACGGCATGTTCACCCCTCTATCATACAGAAGGTGTGGTCAGTACAGGTGAATCAAAGCTGGGACCGAGAGACTGAAAAACAGCTTCTATCTCAAGGCCATCCGACTGTTAAACAGCCATCACTAACATTAAGTGGCTGCTGCCAACATACTGACTCAAATCTCTAGCCACTTTAATAATTAAAAATTGGATGTAATAAATGTATCACTAGTAACTTTAAACAATGCTACTTTATATAATGTTTACATACCCTACATTACTCATCTATATACTGTACTCTATACAATCAAATGCATCATGCCTATGCTGTTCAGCCATCGCTCATCCACATATTATTGTGTACATATTCTTATTCATTCCTTGTTGTTGTGAAATTGTTAGATTACTTGTTGGATATTACCGCATGGTCGAAATTAGAAGCACAATCATTTCGCTACACTCTAATTAACATTTGCTAACCATGTGTATGTGACCAATTAAATTTGATTTGCTTTGCTCATCTCATATGTATATACTGAATTAAATTCTATTGGATTTCAGTCTTTCAATCTAATATTTATATATTTCTTAATGACATTATTTTACTTTTAGATTAGTTTGTAATGTTGTGATATGTTAGATACTTCTCCACTGTTGGAGCTAGGAACACGCGTTTCACTACACCCACAATAACATCTGCTAAATATGTGACCAATATATGTGACCAATAACATTGGATTTCATTTTCATTTCAAGTCACTGAGCTCTTCAGTAAAGGCCAATCTACTACCAATGTTTGTGTCTGGAGATTTCTCATAACTGTGGTTGAAAATAACAAACACACTTCTGACAGCACTGAACCTATAGCGCTACCGTAAGCAAAAAGATTTTCCATTACCTTCGGTTTGTTAAAATAGAGCCCTGTATCTTATCTGGTTATCTCCCTTAAGGTTCAGTAAACTAATAGTAATGTTTGGTTAGCGCTGCTATCGGTACAGGGGAGTAGAGGCTTGCCTGCACACTGAATAGAGAATGTGGAGTCAGGGGAAAAAGAAGCTGATAGTCACCTCCTTAAGTCTGATAAGGGATGTGAACACACACTCACGCGTACCCATATCACACCCGCTTGCATTCATGTGTGCACATATGTGTGTTTGGTACAGTATATAAGATCAGTCCTGACCCAAGCTAAGGTGTATCCACCACTAGTTGTGATTTCAGGAGTGACCATGAAGTGTCTGGTTATTGTGCTGGTATGTGCTGTGCTCGCTGAGGGAATCCACAGGTTAGTACTCACTTGATTTATTTTTCACTCCATCCAGTTGCTCTTTTTCCCTAAAACACAAATTTTCTTTTCTCATCTCTCATAGTCAATGATAACGCCTTGTCGCTCTCTCTACCTATTTGCATTTGCAGAGTTCGACTTCATATCTGAGTGTATCTATGTTCTTGTTACCCTAGGATCCCTCTGGTGAAGCATAAGTCAATCCGTGAGAGAATGATGGAGAACGGAGAACGCCTGCCCTACCAAGACCCCGCTCTCAAATACTTTCCTGACGAGTTCGCTGGCTCCGCCACCATGTACATCAACAACTACGCCGACGTACGTACATGCTATAATACACAAGCTTATGGTCTATCTAGAATGTTACTCAATGTCCTGTCTATATCTGTCTATGTCCACACTAGTCTATTTTCATATTCCAGAATGAAATTCTATGATGTAGGCTAATGTAGAAAATGTGAATTGTAGGTCTAACTAGATAACAACCATGTCAAGATAACATCTAACTCCATGAAGTAGAGTCTAAACCACGCCAACCACTCTAGATCTGATGTGTTGTTGTATGAATGTATTAGCAGCACCTCTATCTTTTGTCAACTGTACTTTCCCTGTTGTGTTTTCCAGACCACCTACTATGGAGCCATCACCATCGGTACTCCCCCCCAGTCCTTCCAGGTGTTGTTTGACACTGGCTCTGCCAACCTGTGGGTTGACTCTGTACTCTGCAACACTCAGGCCTGCAGTGAGTACAGCTGGATAGCTTCATGACAATATTACAACTATCTACTATGTGTATCAATGACCTACTACTTCCTCAACATTAAATGTTACTAACTGTACTACTACTTTTACTACTACAACAGTACTTCTACTACTATCAGATATATTTAAGTCCAATATCACTTCTACACACTTCCCAGATAAATACATTGTAGACAGTATCTTTCCTCTTTAAGTTGTTTGTGTCCCTTCCTCCTGCAGACACCCACACAAAGTTCAACCCCCAGCAGTCGTCCACCTACTCAGCTAATGGGCAAACTTTCTACCTGCCCTACGGAGCTGGCAGTCTCAGTGGAGTCTTCGGATATGACACCGTCAACGTGAGTCCCACCATAACAACCTTACAAATACTTAACTACTTCTACCACAGTTTTTCTTCACTACATGCAATAAAAAGCCACAACAGATACAGCCATGTACATGTACTTCCATTCTAATAAAACCAAAGTGTTTCCATGATGCTGAGTGAGTGTGTTGTTTGTCACCTCTTTAGGTCGGTGGTATTGTCATCAACAACCAGGAGATTGGTCTGAGTACTGACGAGCCAGGTCAGAATTTTGTTGTGGCCCAGTTTGATGGTATCCTTGGCCTGTCCTACCCTTCCATCTCAGCTGGACAAGAGACTCCCGTCATGGACAACATGATGTCTCAGAACCTTCTACAGGCTAACATATTTGCATTCTACCTGACCAGGTCAGTACTCCTACCATTACATATACCACATATCTACCACACATATACCACTACTTACCACACATATACCACTACTTACCACACATATACCACTACCACTACTTACCACACATATACCACTACAGATGTCAGATCTTAATTGGACCCCTTTCGCAGCAAGAGGAAAATAATCCTGCAGAAGGAGGATTTGAATATCTGAAGAATGATTTAGAACTGTTCCAGTGGGCAGCTGGAAGCGTGTTTGTGCACAAAGCAGTACCATACCTACATTCTACCTTATGTAGGCTACGTGAAGGCTTCATTACATTAACTGTTTTATTATATGTTGAAGGAAAGCAATAGGCAGAATTAATCATTGTTTTCCTCAAATCCTGTGTGATCCAGCGGTTACAGCCACTGACCCCGGTACATACATGTCAGAGTCGGCATGGGTTCAAATTCGGCCCACTGCCCTTTGACTCATGGATCAATGTCTATTTTTGACACATTCATTCCGCGTGGTTACATGATTAAAACAGAAACAACTCAAAGGTTAACAGTTCAGGAATTAATTCAGTGAAGTTTAGGGCTATGGTTTGGGGAAGGCTTAAAACAAAATACAACAAAATGAAGGGCCTATGTTACATCAGTATTCAGAATATTCTTAACGCTCGCTAGAACATTGTGATCTGCCATAAGCAGCTCACTCCGAACCTCATGAGTTTGCATCCAATGCTGAGTGATCAGGTGACCAGCCTGAGACGACATTAGACCAACAAGTTAATTGCATTTATTTAAATGTTTTCAAGAAGTAAAATGAATCAACAAAATCATCTTCGATAGGCTCAAATGTATAAACATATTGACAGCTTTAAGAAATGAAATATTAAAAAGGCACACAGTACAGGCTTCCAATTCACACCAAGGACTAGAACTATAATCACAAATAATACATAGCCGAACTATAAAACACGGACAAGCGTCCACCCTGGAGGAAGGTTTATCGTTCTACTGTAGGCCTACATCTGTCAATCAGATGATGGCCCAAATCAGCTCATCATCTCAGCCAGGGAACAAACAGTAGAGCTTTTCACACTTCATTTATTACCACTCCCTAAAGGACCATGTCAGTGTTACCTTAGTCCTGCTTGCGACCAAAGTGTTTCAAGATATGTTCACCCTCTGGTTGGTATTGTCATCAGAGCAACAGAGTACTTTTTGAACAGACTACAGGTGATTTATCAATTTGATAAGCATTCCATACAATAGAAATAAAGTATCCACTGTGGGAATTTACCTGTTGGTGTAGCCCTTAGTTACAATTTTAATGTATATCACTGACATGTATCCAAAAGTATCTGATATGGTCATTTATAATTAACATTGGGGGTTAAATATCCTTAGACTGGCCATATTTAAAATGTGTAAATAAATCTAGTAAATTGGGGGGGATTTGAGATATTTGTGCCAGAAAGGTATGGCCTGGAATGGTAGGGTTATACGTGCTCGCTGAAGGCAGAAGCCCTAACCCACTTCACCCCACGATTTAACTCAATTTAGAACTTAGGACACACTTGAAACTTCTCATAGCCTAGTGGAGACCAATATCGATCTTCTGTTAATACGCTATATCAAACGACAGTTGTTTATGTATATGACTGCATTTCAGATACATGTTTGTACATTTGAATGTTGCAGTAATTTGACCCAGACCTAACGTTTCAGCGAGCGAGAGGATTTTGATATTTCAATAGCAAGCCCTGATCGACTGCCCCGGCATGGACAGAAAGACAATTGCTCTTTTTACAGGGACCCACAAGGCTCATTTGTATTTCCTGATGCAGCAGAAAAATGAGCAGTGACAAAAAAGTGAACAAGTTCAGATCTGACATCTGTACCCCTACCACTACTTACTTACCACATATATAATGTACTACTACCGGATTTAATTATAAAATACACACAGATATCACAGAACCTTCAGCAAGCAAATGTGTTCGCTTTCTAGTTGACCAGGAAATATACTTTAAAAATGTACTTACTTAATGATGTACATAATCAATGTTATATTCATTATTCCTGCTCCAGAAACTATATCACTGATATAAGGCACAATATTTTTGAGGAAAAAATCTTCCTGCCAAACGCCTACTTTATTTGTAAAACTGTTAGATGACTTAAAACTCTTTTTCTGTGCAGCGACGGCCAGCAGGGCAGTGAGCTGTCGTTCGGAGGAGTGGACAACACCAAGTATCAGGGTCAGATCTACTGGACTCCCGTCACCTCCCAGACATACTGGCAGATCGGCATCCAAGGGTCAGGATCAACCACACCAACCAAACATACTTAACCATACACTGACATCAGAACCACCAAAAGACTGGAAAAGCTGGGATGAAAAATGTCTAAGGCCGCTGTCAATGTCTGTCTGTCTAACACTAACCCTTGTACATCTCCAGGTTCCAGATCAACGGTCAGGAGACAGGGTGGTGTGGGCAGGGCTGCCAGGCCATCGTGGATACAGGCACCTCCATGCTGACTGCACCCAAACAGATCATGGGAACGCTGATGCAGTCCATTGGAGCCCAGCAGGACCAGTACGGACAGGTAGCAGGAAGCCATTATAAACCATAACAGACCAGTACTAACTGACACCATAAAACAGTGTAATCCAGAAAGTAGAGGTTGGGGAAACCAGTGCAGACCAGAGTAAACCAGTACAGGGATGTTTTGTGTCACTCATGTCTGTGAATTGTTTGTTGATGTAGTACACAGTGAACTGTAACCAGATCAACAGCCTGCCTACTCTCACCTTCACCATCAATGGAGTCAACTTCCCCCTGCCGCCATCTGCATACATTCAGCAGGTAAGTTAGTGTGTCGTGTGTGTGTGTTTGTGTGTGTCTGTCCATGTGTTACCATCTATGACTGATGTTAGGATAATGAAGGCCATTTTAGATGGCTCAAGCTGGTCCATATGCCTTCTGCATGTGAGTTTATCTGCCTGCCTGTGTGTGTGTGTGTATTGCACTCAACATGCGTGTTCTCCTCTCTATCCAGAACAACCAGGTCTGTTCCGTGGGGATCACCCCCACCTACCTGCCGTCCCAGAACGGACAGCCCCTGTGGATTTTGGGAGATGTATTCCTCATGCAGTACTACTCCGTCTACGACCGCACAAACAACCAAGTGGGCTTTGCCACCGTAGCCTAAACCTGACCAACATGACCATGACCGCAAACCAATGCAGACACCGACCGTTCTTAGAAGTCTACCACCCCAAACCTCACACAGAATCTATTCCACCTCTGACCATTCTAGAACATCAATCACCAATGGCAACTATTCTGAATCACTCATAACAACCACTCTGGTTATTTTAGAACACATATTACCCATGGCAACCACTCTGCTCATTTATATTACACATATTACCCATGGCAACCACTGTGGGTCAGTTTGGCTTTGGTCCAGTGTGGTTAAAGCAAGCATCGACATCATTGGGTTAAAGCTGTGGTCTTTGTTAGATGACATCTGCTAATATATTCAGTTGAGCTGTAAGGTTGTTTCCTTTCTACTCTGGCATTGCAACGACAACCTCCTAGTTCCCAGACAACATCGGATGTGAACACAGGTTCAGCCATGTTGCTGATTGCATCATGATGCTGAGTGAAAAAGTAAAGGACTTACAGAAACACAGTGAAATATGAAAATATAATTTTGGACACTTAAATGCATATCATCTCAAGACTGGATGTATTTGGTGTTTGTTTAGCTTCCATGTAGACTGAATAAACTATTGAAGTGCACAATAATCGTATTTGTTTTGAATCACTGTATTTGACACATCAAGCTCATGATGACTAAGACTGACATCACACCTCACATTCACCACTGACTGTTGCCAGAAACTGCAACAAAAAACAACAAGAGCAGCTTTACCCAATTGGAGCCTGTAAATATATCCAACCATCTACACATCATACATGTAGAAATAACTTAATATCACAGAGTCAAATATGCAATCTGTTAAATGGCATTAAGACCGAAGTATCCTCAGGAGAGCAGAAGCACTGTATACTGTGAAATGGACTTTAATGAAAGCTTCAGCATTTCACTTCTCCTAACAAGCGGTCATTATCTCTGTAACATGGTCAGGGGCTGGTGTGTGTGTGCGTGTACATGTGAGTATTTTTGTTTGTTTCTAATTTTGACTGACATTAGGATAACGGAGGCCATTTTTGATGGCTCAATCTGGTCTATAAGCCTTGTGTGTGCTTAAGGCAAGCCACATGTGAATGTGTGTGTGTGTGTGTGTCCGCGCGAGCGTGTGTGTCTAATTAGGAGGAAAGCTCTGTAGTGACATGTTCAAGACTCTACAGTGACACATTTTCACCACAACATGAAACACACACACAGGCATGCATGCACTCACACGTACGCACACACACGTGTGCACACACACTCAACAGCATGAATAGGAAGGCTAAAAAGATCGAAGCAATCAACCACCCGAGCCACTACCTGTTCACACCACTATCATCCAGAAGGTGTGGTCAGTACAGGTGCATCAAAGTTGGGACCGAGAGAATGAAAAACAGCTTCTATCTCAAGGCCATCAGACTGCTAAACAAATCAAATCAAATCGTATTTGTCACATACACATGGTTAGCAGATTTTAATGCGACTGTAGTGAAATGCTTGTGCTTCTAGTTCCGACCATGCAGTAATATCTAACAAGTAATCTAACCTAACAATTTCACAATAACTAGTGTAAAGGAATATATGAATGAACGATGGTCGAACGCAATAGGCAAGATGCAGTCGATGGTAAAGAGTACAGAATAAGATGAGTAATGTAGGGTATGTAAACATTATATAAAGTGGCATTGTTTAAAGTGGCTAGTGATACATTTATTACATAAATTATATCATTATTAAAGTGGCTAGAGATGAGTCAGTATGTTGGCAGCAGCCACTCAATGTTAGTGGTGGCTGTTTAACAGTCTGATGGCCTTGAGATAGAAGCTGTTTTTCAGTCTCTCGGTCCCCGCTTTGATGCACCTGTAATGACCTCACCTTCTGGATGATAGCGTGGTGAACAGGTAGTGGCTCGGGTGGTTGTTGTCCTTGATGATCTTTATGGCCTTCCTGTGACATCAGGTGGTGTAGGTGTCCTGGAGGGCAGGTAGTTAGCCCCCGGTGATGCGTTGTGCAGACCTCACAACCCTCTGGAGAGCCTTACAGTTGTGGGCGGAGCAGTTGCCGTACCAGGCGGTGATACAGCCCGAAAGGATGCTCTCGATTGTGCATCTGTAAAAGTTTGTGAGTGTTTTTGGTGACAAGCCAAATTTCTTCAGCCTCCTGAGGTTGTGGAGGTGCTGCTGTGCCTTCTTCACCACGCTGTCTGTGTGGGTGGACCATTTCAGTTTGTCCACGATGTGTACGCCGAGGAACTAAAAACTTTCCACCTTCTCCACTACTGTCCCGTCGATGTGGATAGGGGGGTGCTCCCTCTGCTGTTTCCTGAAGTCCACGATCATCTCCTTTGTTTTGTTGACATTGAGTGAGAGGTTGTTTTCCTGACACCACACTCCGAGGGCCCTCACCTCCTCCCTGTAGGCCGCCACGTCGTTGTTGGTAATCAAGCCTACCACTAGTGTCATCTACAAACTTGATGATTGAGTTGGAGGTGTGCATGGCCACGCAGTCATGGGTGAACAGGTTGTTCAGATGTTGTTACCTACCCTCACCACCTGGGGGTGGCCCGTCAGGAAGTCCAGGACCCAGTTGCACAGGGAGGGGGTCGAGACTCAGGGTCTTGCGCTTAATGACGAGTTGAGGGTACTATGGTGTTAACTGCTGAGCTGTAGTTGATGAACAGCACTCTTATATAGGTATTCCTCTTGTCCAGATGGGTTAGGGCAGTGTGCAGTGTGACTGCGATTGCGTCGTCTGTGGACCTATTGGGGCGGTAAGCAAATTGGAGTGGGTCTAGGGTGTCAGGTATGGTGGAGGTGATTTGGTCCTTGACTAGTCTCTAAAAGCACTTCATGATGACGGAAGTGAGTGCTACGGGGCGATAGTCATTTAGCTCAGTTACCTTCGCTTTCTTGGGAACAGGAACAATGGTCGCCCTCTTGAAGCATGTGGGAACAGCAGACTGGGATAAGGATTGATTGAATATGTCCGTAAACACACCAGCCAGCTGGTCTGCGCATCCTCTGAGGACGCGGCTGGGGATGCCGTCTGGGCCGGCAGCCTTGCGAGGGTTAACACGTTTAAATGTTTTACTCATGTTGGCTGCAGTGAAGGAAAGCCCGCAGGTTTTGGTAGAGGGCCGTATCAGTGGCAATGTATTGTCCTCAAAGAAGATGTTTAGTTTGTGGTCTGCGACGGGGCTTTTTCCTTTTGTAGTCCGTGATTGACTGTTGACCCTGCCACATACCTCTCATGTCTGAGCCGTTGAATTGCGTTTCTACTTTGTCTCTATATTGACGCTTAGCTGTTTGTATTCGGTCATGTTTCCGGTCACCTTGCCCTGATTAAAAGCAGTGGTTCGTGCTATCAGTTTTGCGTGAATTCTTCCATCAATCCGCGGTTTCTGGTTGGGGAATGTTTTAATAGACGCTGTGGGTACAACATCACCGATGCACTTGCTAATAAACTCTCACCGAATCAGCGTATTCATCAATGTTATTGTTCGATGTTATGCAGAACATATCCCAGTCCACGTGATCGAAGCAATCTTGAAGCGTGGAATCCGATTGGTCTGACCAGCGCACGGGCGCTTCCTGTTTTAGTTTCTGTCTATAGGCTGGGAGCAACAAAATGGAGTCGTGGTCAGATTTTCTGAAAGGAGGGCGGGGGAGTGCTTTATATGCGTTGCGGAAGTTAGAATAACAATGATCCAGGGGTTTGCCAGCCCGGGTCGCACATCCGATATGCCGATAAAATTTAGGGAGCCTTGATTTCAGATTATTCTTGTTAAAATCCCCAGCTACAATAAATGCAGACTCAGGATATGTGGTTTCCAGTTTACATGGAGTTAAATTAAGTTCTTTCAGGGCCGTCGATGTGTCTGCTTGGGGGGGACATACACGACTGTGACTATGATCGAAGAGAATTCCCTTGGTAGATAATGCGGTCGGTATTTGATTGTAAGAAATTCTAGGTCAGAAATTCTGTTGCCGCGATGCATGAAGAAGCCAGGTGGCTGTACCGACGCTGATGACGTATCCCAAGTGAGCCATGTTTCTGTGAAACAAAGAACGTTACAATCTCTGATGTCCTTCTAGAATGCTAACCTCGCTCGGATTTCATCTACCTTGTGGGCAAGAGACTGGACATTGGCGAGTAGTATGCTCGGGAGAGGTGCGCGATGTGCCCGTCTACGGAGCCTGACCAGAAGACCGCTCCGTCTGCCCCTTCTGCGGCGCCGTTGTTTTGGGTCGCCGGCTGGGATCCGATTCATTGTCCTGGGTGGTGGACCAAACAGAGGACCCGCTTCAGGAAAGTCGTATTCCTGGTCGTAATGTTGGTGAGTTGACGTTGCTCTTATATCCAATAGTTCCTCCTGACTGTATGTAATAAAACCTAAGATTTCATGGGGTGTGTAAGAAATGTAAGAAATAACACACAAAAAAACTAAATGCTGCATAGTTTCCGAGGAATGCAAAGAGAGGCGGCCATCTCTGTCGGTGCCGGAAGTAGATGCAATCACTAACTCAGAGAGGCTGCTGCCTACATTGAGACCCAATCACTGGGCACTTTAATAAATGGATCACAAGTCACTTTATACAATGCACTCTAAATAATGCCCCTTTAATAATGTTTACATATCTTACATTACTCATATCATATGTATATACTGTATTTTATATCATCAATTTCACCGTGCCTATACCGCTCTGCCATTTCTCATCCATATACTTACATGTACATATTCTCATTCACCCCTCTAGATTTGTGTGTATTAGATAGTTGTTGGGGAATTGTTAGATTACTTGTTAGATATTACTGCACTGTCGGAACTAGAAGCACAAGCATCGCTACACTCGCATTAACATCTGTTAACCATGTGTAAAAATAAAATGTGATTTGATTCCTAACATGAATTTCACATACCCAATCATCCTTAATAATATAGATCACAGCCTGCAGTCAATAAAAGTAGCAGAGAGCCCACTCTAGAAATGATGATGTACCTGTAAAGTATATTGTTTAAAACAATATGTCTAAAAAATTTACAAAATCCAAAAAGCGTTCTTTGGAGACATTTATATTTTTTAAATGTCCATAAAATAATGTAAATAAAGTTTATTGTCTACTCATATTACAGCAACACACAGTAAGGTTTCAGGTGACACTAATATTGGCATTGTAGCATCCACAGACTCATCGCTGTAGTTTCTAAAAGAAAGACTGGGTAAGGCCAAAATATCACACATTTCACAGCTTTAAAGCTGGAATCCTTCATAGTGAAACTGCCATGTCCGTTCGGGATGTTACAACACCAAAGAAGTGACTGCAAACAAACAGTATTTCCCCTCAAACATCACTGCACGTGCGATAGAACACCAATATGTACTTTATCCAAGATGGCGTAGCAGTCAGACGTCTTTTGTCCTCATCTTGTCATGTCCCGTGTATATATATTTTGATATCTTTTTCCTTAACATATACTGTTTTTTTTTTTTTTTTTAACCTCAACTTCAACATACTCTCCTGCAATTCACCTCACCCAATATGGTATGGATCTGCTACTTTCTTTACTTTTGAACCGGAACCCCAACAGAAGCTAGCCAGCTAACTAGCTACTAGCTAGTAGTCAGCTAGCCACTGCTAGAGGTCATCAGCTACCTTTAGCCTGGACAACTCTCGCCATTCTGCACAGCGCGACTCAAACCAGAGCAAATCTGACTTATTTTTCTCCATATCTCCGGATTACATCCGCAAGCTCTGAACATTTTCACCTGGATCATCGCACCTAGCTAGCTGCTATCCAAGTGGCCACTCCTGGCTAACGTCTCTGTCCCAAAGCAAGAACCAATTAGCCTGGAGCTAGCCTTAGCTAGGCCCATCTCCCAGCTAGCTGAAGAGGTCCATCATCCACTCCTTGGACTACAAAACCTATTTTAGCAATTGGCCTGGACCCCTGCCGACCTATCACGACTGTACCACCAACGTAATTCACCCAAGGATTTTTTCAATCTGGCTCCTCCATCACAACGTCCCCTGAATGCCCATCTACTAGCCTGCTAGCCACGGCCCGCTAGCTGTGTAAAGCATATCGGACTGTTAGCTTATGAGGCCCATTGGACAAATTCTTTGGCCATTAAACCTATTTTGCCGATTGACCTGGACCCTTTTACCACACGGCGCCCTGCTGATCCACGACAACTGGTCTGCCGATGTAACAGCACGAGGGGGCTACAACAGACTTCTTCCTTTGCGACGTCCTTCTAAGGTCCTTCTGCTAGCTTGCTAGCCCCGGCACGCTAGCTGCCTGAATCGCCGTGTCGCCGGTCCGCTGAGCCACTCACTGGACCCCTATGATCACTCGGCTACGCATGCCTCTCCCTAATGTAAATATGCCTTGTCCAGTGCTTTTTGGTTAGTAATTATTGCCTTATTTCACTGTAGAGCCTCTAGCCCTGCTCATTATGCCTTAGTTAACGCTTTAGTTCCACCTCCCACACATGCGGTGACCTCACCTGGTTTAAATTATGTTTCTAGAGACAATATCTCTCTCAACGTCACTCAATGCATATGCTTACCTGCACTGTATTCCCATCCTACCATACCTTTATCTGTACATTATGCCTTGAATCTATGCAATCATGCCCAGAAACCTGCTCCTTTTACTCTCTGTTCCGAATGTAGTAGACTACCAGTTCTTATAGCCTTTAGCCGTACCCTTATCCTACTCCTCCTCTGTTTCTCTGGCGATATAGAGGTTAATCCAGGCCCTGCAGTGCCTAGCTCCACTCCCATTCCCCAGGCGCTCTCATTTGTTGACTTCAGTAACTGTAAAAGACTTGGTTTCATGCATGTTAATATTAAAAGCCTCCTCCCTAAATGTGTTTTATTCACTGCCTTAGCACACTCTGCCAATCCGGGTGTCCTAGCCGTGTCTGAATCCTGGCTTAGGAACACCACCAAAAACTCTGAAATTTCCATCCCTAACTATAACATTTTCCGACAAGATAGAACTGCCAAAGGGGGCGGAGTTGCAATCTACTGCAGAGATAGCCTGCAGAGGTCTGTCTTACTATCCAGGTCTGTACCCAAACAATTTGAGCTTCTACTTCTAAAAATCCACCTTTCCAGAAACAAGTCTCTCACCGTTTCTGCTTGCGATAGACCACCTTCTGCCCCCAGCTGTGCCCTGGACACTATATGTGAATTGATTGTCCCCCATCTATCTTCAGAGCTCGTGCTGTTAGGTGACCTAAACTGGGACATGCTTAACACCCCGGCCATCCTACAATCTAAGCTTGATGCCCTCAATCTCACACAAATTATCAATGAACCTACCAGGTACAACACCAAATCCATAAACACGGGCATCCTAATGGGTCTGCGGTCAAACAACCACACCCCATCACTGTCAAACACTCCCTAAAACACTTCAGTGAGCAGGCCTTTCTAATAGACCTGGCCAGGGTATCCTGGAAGAATATTGACTTCATCCCGTCAGCAGAGGATGCCTGGTTATTTTTTTAAAGTGATTTCCTCACCATCTTAAATAAGCATGCCCCATTCAAAAAAAGGAACAGATATAGCCCTTGGTTCACTCCAGACCTGACTGCCCATGACCAGCACAAAAACATCCTGTTGCGTTCTGCATTAGCATCGAATAGCCCCAGCGATATGCAACTTTTCAGGGAAGTTAGGAACCAGGCAGTTAGGAAAGCTAAGGCTAGCTTTTTCAAACAGAAATTTGCATCCTGTAGCACAAAACTGTAGCACAATGTTTTGGGACACTAATGTCCATAGAGAATAAGAGTACCTCCTCCCAAATGCCCACTGCACTGAGGCTAGGAAACACTGTCACCACCAATAAATCTGCGATAATTGAGAATTTCAATTAGCATTTTTCTACGGCTGGCCATGCTTTCCACCTGGCTACCAATACCCCGGTCAACAGCCCTGCACACCCACAGCAACTTGCCCAAGCCTCCCCATTTCTCCTTCACCAAAATCCATATAGCTAATGTTCTGAAAGAGCTGCAAAATCTGGACCCCTACAAATCAGCCGGGCTAGACAATCTGGACCCTCTCTTTCTAAAATGATCCACCGAAATTGTTGCAACCCCTATTACCAGCCTGTTCAATCTCTTTCATATTGTCTTAGATCCCCAAAGATTGGAAAGCTGCCGCGGTCATCCCCTCTTGAAAGGGGGAGACACTCTAGATCCAAACTGCTACACATGTACATCTATCCTACCCGGCCTTTCTAAGGTCTTCGAAAGCCAAGTTAACAAATAGATCACCGACCATTTCGAATCCAACCGTACCTTCTCCACTATGCAATCTGGTTTCAGAGCTGGTCATGGGTGCACCTCAGCCATACTCAAGGTCCTAAACAATATCATAACCGCAATCGATAAGAGACAGTACTGTACAACTGTATTCATCAACCTGGCTAAGGCTTTCGACTCAATCACCATTCTTATTGGCAGACTCAACAGCCTTGGTTTCTCAAATGACTGCCTCGCCTGGTTCACCAACTACTTCTCAGACAGAGTTCAGTAAGTCAAATCGGAGGGCCTGTTGTCCAGACCTCTGGCAGTCTCCATGGGGATGCCACAGGGTTCAATTCTCGGGCTGACTCTTTTCTCTATATACATCAATGATGTCTCTCTTGCTGCTGGTGATTCTCTGATCCACCTCTACGCAGACAACACCATTCTGTATACTTCTGGCCCTTCTTTGGACACTGTGTTAACGAACCTCCAGACGAGCTTCAATGCCGTTCAACTCCCCTTCCGTGGCCTCCAACTGCTCTTAAATGCAAGTAAAACTAAATGCATGCTCTTCAACCGATTGCTAGTCTGGTTAGACTATAAACTCTCTTTCAAGACTTACATTAAGCATCTCCAATCCAAAATTAAATCTTGAATTGGCTTCCTATTTCGCAACAAAGCATCCTTCACTCCTGCTGCCAAACATACCCAAGTAAAACTGACAATCCTACTGATCCTTGACTTTGGCGATGTCATTTACAAAATAGCCTCCAACACTCTACTCAGCAAATTGTATGCAGTCTATCACAGTGCCATCCGTTCTGTCACCAAAGCCTCATATTCTACCCACCACTGCAACCAGTATGCTCTCGTTGGCTGGCCCTCACTTCATACTTGTCGCAAAACCCACTGGCTCCAGGTAATCTATAAGTCTTTGCTAGGTAAAGCCGCTCCTTATCTCAGCTCACTGGTTGTCATAGCAGCACCCACCCGTAGCACGCACTCCAGCAGGTATATTTCACTGGTCACCCCCAAAGCCAATTCCTCGACGGCCGCCTTTCCTTCCAGTTCTCTGCTGCCAATGACTGGAACGAACTGCAAAAATTACTGAAGATGGAGACCCATATCTCCCTCACTAGCTTTAAGCACCAGCTGTCAGAGCAGCTCACAGATTACTGCACCTGAACATAGTCCATCTGTAAATAGCCCATTCAACTACCTCATCCCCATACTGTTAATTTTATGTTTTTATTTTACTCCCCAGTATCTCTACTTGTAAACTCATCTTCTGCACATCTATCACTCCAGTGTTTAATTGCTATATTGTAATAATTTTGCCACTATGGCCTATTTATTGCCTTAACTCCCTTATCCTACCTCATTTGCATATACTTTTTCTATTATATTATTGACTGTATGTTTGTTGATTGCATGTGTAACTCTGTGTTGTTGTTTGTGTCGAACTGCTTTGCTTTGTCTTGGCCAGGTCGCAGTTGTAAATGAGAACTTGTTCTCAACTAGCCTACCTGGTTAAATAAAGGTGAAATAAATAAATAAATAAAACTGCAATTGATTTTTACCACACTGCTCGATGCAGCTTACCTCCGTTTCATCCACAAAATAAAAACAATAACAAAGGTGCTGTTTACCCTAATGCGGATTCCATCTCTAATTTGCAATTTTTCAATCATTATTTTGGATACAGATTTTAAAGTTATGCATAAATCCTTCCCCCAAAGGACCTTCATTTTAGGAAGATCCAAAACATCATAAATATCTTTGGGCCATCCTGGCATGGAATTGCCCTTTACACAACAAGTCCAAGTCTAGAAATATAGAGAAACCTGGGAAGGTTATGGAAAGAAAAACCTTTGGTGGATGATCGTACATTAGAACAGGTAAAGGGATGAGGAGAGGAAGCAACATTGGACTATTGAAATACATGATTGATGATTCAAAAAATGTTAATACCTCAGAGGAGGAGGGAGGAGATGAGGTCACACATCAGTTCCTCCACCCTCTCCCCTCTTTCCTCCTCCTCCTCTACCCTCCTCCCCCCTCTTCTCTCTCCTTCTCCTCCTACTCCTCCAATGAATCTCCAGGAGACCTGTTTTTCTCCAACAGAGCAATACCAATTATACCAGATCAACAGAAGCAGGATGTGCGTGTGTGTCTTTGTGTCTGTGTCTGAGCGTCATGATGGAAAATCACTACAGCTGGCTCTCCATACGTGTCGCCATGGCAGCTGTCAACACACCAGGGGGAATGAAGACACATGATTGGCTGATTGGAAATGGAGAAAGGGAGGGGAAGAGAGATGAGTAAGGAGGGAGAGCCAGATGGGAAAAGGAGGATGCGGCTAAACTAATGTTTCAGATTTATGGGGGGACGAGACCCATCATCAGCTGTGGTATGAGAGAGGGGCAGATGGGGAAGTGTGTGTGTTGTGCGCATGTGTGTGTGGGTGTGGGGGAGTGACTCACATACAGGTTAAACGAGGTGATGTCACCTCCAGCTGCAGTAACTCCAGGGAGTGGCCCTGACTACGGTGGGCGGGTCCAGTGGTGCACAGAACTGAGCCAATCACAGCACGGTAAAGAGAAGAAGAATGTGAATGAATGAATTTAATATTACAGAATAGAAATAGGTATTCACCTCATACATTACATTTCTATCTGCAACGTTTCACCCAAAATAATACACCCACGTCCTTGAGGGCTCCGTTTGTCCTTGGCACTTGATCAGTTAATCAATGAATGCTATTAGACATGTGACTGCCCGACACAGCACATCCAGACAGAAAACTGAGGAAGAAAACCATACAATAATCATCAGTAGAATTAGCTCAAATAGCAGCAATGTTTACACATAGCTCACAACCCCTACGCTAATATCAGTAGCGATTTTAGCATGTAAATCTTGGTGGGGCAAACCCCAAGAAATGTGGGATGCAGGCCAGTAAAGCCACTACACAACACAACACTAAACAATACATTCATTTTACTATAACGGTGACAAACGGTGCCCACAAACTGTTTGGGCCTACATAAAACTGTCAACACCTTACCACTGCTACACCTGGCTATCAGCAGAGCCTTGCCTGGCAGCGAAACAGTTCATTCAGCCTCATTTACTGCATTTAAAAAAACATAGCTGATATGGCTGACTTGCTTAAACAAATGTGGTTTCTACTGACAATTGTGATGTTCAAACTATGGCCTCCCGGGTGGTGCAGTGGTTCAGGGCGCTGTACTGCAGCGCCAGCTGTGCCATCAGAGTCCCTGGGTTCCCGCCCAGGCTCTGTCGTAACCGGCCGCGACCGGGAGGTCCGTGGGGCGACGCACAATTGGCCTAGCGTCCGGGTTAGGGAGGGCTTGGTCAGTAGGGATGTCCTTGTCTCATCGCACACCAGCGACTCCTGTGGCGGGCCGGGCGCAGTGCGCGCTAACCAAGGTTGCCAGGTGCACGGTGTAGCCTCCGACACATTGGTGCGGCTGGCTTCCGGGTTGGATGCGCGCTGTGTTAAGAAGCAGTACGGCTGGCTGGGTTGTGTATCGGAGGACGCATGACTTTCAACCGTCTCTCCCGAGCCCGTACGGGAGTTGTAACGATGAGACAAGATAGTAGCTACTACAACAATTGGATACCACGAAATTGGGGAGGAAAAAGGGGTAAAAAAATACTAATAATATATTTTTTTTTTTTTATAAAACAAAAAGGAGATGTTCAAACTATGGCATAATACTATGACAAGCGATAAGAGGCAATCCGTAATTTCGATTAAGACATTCTTCTCAACAAGTTCAACAAGTCAGAACCGTAAATTAAATAAAGGGGGCATATAAAAAGACAATGAAAATTATTACAATATTCAATGATTACATTTCTCTAAAACAGGTTATAGGCTACATGTGCACCACCAAGTTAGAACAGTAAGCAAAATTAAAAGTTGAAAATAGACCAAATTATTAGGGTGAGGCCCATTGAACGCTGTTTGGGTCTTTGCGTGTCAAGAAAGATACACGTCATACACTATTTGACGTGTTAAATAAGTTTTTAATTTGACATGTCAACTATCACAATTCTATGTTGTGTGTGTGTGCTGAATTTGCACGTGCAAACCAAGCGCCATCACTACTATCAGTAGCACTGTCAAATCTGTACACAAAAAGTTAGCAAACAAGCACACACTGGCCACTGTCATGGCCGTCGTAAGAAGTGGACCAATGTGCAGCGTTGTGAGCGTACATTTTCCTTTTTATTTAAAATGTCGCCAACAAAACAAGAAACAAAATGAACAACCGTGACGCTTACAGGGCTTTAGTGCCACAAACAAAGTTAACTACCCACACTGATGATTCCCAATCAGAGACAACGATAGACAGCTGTCCCTGATTGAGAACCATACCCGGCCAACACATAGAAACACAAATCATGTCTGTCTGCCTGTCTGCCTGTGCTAAGTGATGTGGCTCTCCTGCAGCCCTGCAATGTGTGTCACAGTTAAAATGTGTCTCCATTTCCCGCCACCTGCAAGCACTGAGGAATGTGTGTCACACCAAAAGCTGCATACTTACTGGGGGTAATATGCAAGCACAAGACCAATAACCTTCTCTCGCTCAATTGCTTTACCTCTGTCTTTCTCGTTCACTTTCTAGTTCTCAACCTCAAACTCACCCTGACCCTGTCACAAGGAAATGAGGGGAGGAAGTCTGTTTAGAATACCGAGAAGAGCCCCGTGGCATTGACTGGACAAAATGTATCACTACATAATGCAGCATGCCCCCTCGCAGCTTAAACAGAGTTGCAATGTGTATGATGCCATAATGTGTCCCCCTCCTCTCCTTAGCCAGTGTAGCAGTGACTGGTACCTTCCACTGCACATTATCCTGCATAAATCACAAGGTTAGAGAGGAAGTGGTGGCCTTATTAGGGCAGACAAGAGACCAAAACCATGTCACAACCCAGTCTTTTACAACCTGGATCTGACACTGAGGAGGAAGGGGGATCCATGAATGTGTCTTCCATTGTAAACCACACTGCCATTCTATCCTACATCTCCTCTGTTGTGTCTGTGTATTGTATCAGATGTGATTTGGCTTGTAGTGTGGTTAATGTAGACAGGTCCCTGTCTCTGTCTCTGCCCTGTTGCTGGTCTATAGCAAGTGCTGTACTATGATATCAGTATCGATACTCTCCTTCTCTCCCTTCCTCTCAGTCTCTCCTCTTTCTTCCTCCCTCTCACTTTCTCTCTTTCACTCAGACTGATGACCAGTTCTTGAACCACAGACTTGTTCTTCCATTCTCCTTCTGCCATGTGTGATCATATCAGAGCAGAGCAAAACAGAACAGGGCCCGGTTTCCCGATAGCGATGGAACTTAGGCTTACGAGGGTTTTAACAATGCATCTTTCCTACAACGGCTGAAGATATAACATGCGTTTCCCAAAACACCACTTAGGGAGAACAGTTGCTAAGTGCGTCGTTGTGGAATAGTGTCAATACTGAAAGAAAGGGAGTGCTTTCTCCATTAAAATCTGACCTTAATGTTTTAATTATTTCTCAATACTGACGACGGATCAGATCCTAGAGATATTACTACCTACGGCCAAAAATATTGGGGCTAGAGGTTGACCGATTATGATTTTTCAACGCCGATACCAATACCGATTATTGGAGGACCAAAAAAGCCGATACCGATTAATCGGCCGATTTATAACATTTATTTTACTTGTAATAATGACAATTACAACAATACTGAATTAACACTTATTTTAACTTAATATAAAACATCAATAAAACAATTTAGCCTCAAATAAATAATGAAACATGTTCAATTTGGTTTAAATAATGCAAAAACAAAGTGTTGGAGAAGTAATATGTGCCATGTAAAAATGTGTGCCATGTAAAATATGTGCCATGTAAAAAAGCTAACGTTTAAGTTCCTTGCTCAGAACATATGAAAGTTGGTGGTTCCTTTTAACATGAGACTTCAATATTCCAAGGTGAGGTTTTAGGTTGTAGTTAATATAGTATTTATTGGACTATTTCTCTCCATACCATTTGTGTTTCATATACCTTTGACTATTGGATATTCTTATAGGCACTATAGTATTGCCAGTGTAACAGTATAGCTTCCGTCCCCCTCCTCGCCCCTACCTGGGCTCGAACCAGGAACAAACACATCGACAACAGCCACACTCGAAGCATCGTTACCCATCGCTCCAACAAAAGCTGCGGCCCTTGCAGCGCAAGGGGAATAACTACCCCAAATCTAAAAGCGAGTGACGTTTGAAACAGTATTAGCGCACACCCAGCTAACTAGCTAGCCATTTCACATTGGTTACACCAGCCATTAGGCTGATAGGCTTGAAGTCATAAACAGCGCTGTGCTTGCGAAGAGCTGCTGGCAAAACGCACAAAAGTGCTGTTTGAATGAATGATTACGGGCCTGCTGCTGCTCAGTCAGACTGCTCTACCAAATCAGACTTAATTATAACATAATAACACACAGAAATACGAGCCTTTGGTCATTAATATGATCAAATCCGGAAACTATCATTTCGAAAACAAAACGTTTATTATTTCAGTGGAATACGGAACCGTTCGGTATTTATTCTAACGGGTGGCATCCCTAAGTCTAAATATTCTTGTTACATTGCACAACCTTCAATGTATGTCAGAATTATGTAAAATTCTGGCAAATTAGCTTGCAATGAGCCAGGCAGCCCAAACTGTTGCATATACCCTCTGCGTGCAATGAACGCAAGAGAAATTACACAATTTCACCTGGTTAATATTGCCTGCTAAACTGGATCAGTAGTCATAACTAGTGATTATGATTGCTTGTTTTTTATAGGATAAGTTTGCTAGCTAGCAATTTACCTTGGCTTCTACTGCATTGAGCTGAGCTGACAAGGTGAAAATCTGTCGTTCTGCCCCTGAACAAGGCAATTAACCCACAGTTCCTAGGCAGTCATTGAAAATAAGAATGTGTTCTTAACTGACTTGCCTAGCTAAATAAAAGGTATTTAAAAAATGTATAATAATATATATATTTTTTTTTAATAAATCGGAGCTCCATAAATACCGAATTCCGATTGTTATGAAAACTTGAAATCGGCCCTAATTAATCGGCCATTCCGATTAATCGGTCGACCTCTAATTGAGGTAGCTTATTATAATGCTTACCCAATAGAAATCACAAATTTGGAACATCATCGCACACATTTTTAGCTACACATGAAATTTGTTGAGACAAATTACAGACTGTAGCCTAAATAGCAAAATAGAACTCAATTGAACATGAAATGTAATTCAATATGATTGAAATAGGCCTATAACCTACTGTTCATATTTTAATGTAGTCATCTCGGTTTTCATTTGAAGCATATTTTTATACGTCACTTGTTTGTATGAATTGCAAAGACATTGGCAGTATTTGTGGTCAACTTTGTTCCGAAGTTATCGGCAGTCACATAGAGACAGATAAAACATGTGATTCTATGTTTCAAGTGCAACGTTAATAACGATGGTTTTGGGAAACAGCGCCGAGATTTAACAATGCTCCTACGAAGGTTCTAATTTTGAACTTCGCCTTAAGATGCTTTTGGGAAACCAGGCCCAGAGCAGTTCCTTCGCCTCCATGTTCTCATCTGTAGCTGTCTCCACTCTGTGTTCACTGTTCAACTCAATGCAAATGTTCAACTGTTAGGGTTGCTGTCTGGTGGAATCTAAAGAGTATGTTTTGGTCTTTTGAAAAAAGGTCAAGGAGGGGTATGTGACTGAGGTACCAAGCAATCTACCCATGTGTGCTTTATCTCAGTCTCTCTCAATCAGGCACACAGAGAGACATGTGCATGCACCTGCACAAACACACTTTCTGGTCTGGAGGACATCTACTACCTCAGGAAGCATAGCCAAATGAAAACACATGATTTTATTAATGTGAGTGGGGACCATCTTTGTGCTTATGGCATGTCGATATCCATGGCTGAGTCTGATAATAACATTGGATTTCATATTAAAATGAATTCATTTGTAGGAGGACTTTTCAATAAGAACCCATTCTGATATAATTCTGAGGCTTGCGCAAAAGCGAATAGAAATAAACCATAAAAAAAAAAGGATTACGATCTTACTGATGCAACTGAATCATGAAGGATTACCCAAAAATGACCCATTTGGAAATGGGAAAGTAAAGGAAAAAGAACACACAAAAAAAACATGTTATTTCAGTTACCATCATTGATATGGTCATTCTTTAATGCAATATAGGGTGAGAATGAGAGAGAAAGAAAGAAAGAAAAATTAAGAGATGGGGAGGGGGCAGAGAGAGAGAGACAACTCTTAGTCTAAAATGTGTGTTTTTATTTAAGCCTCTTATACTCTGTGGCAGTATAATGCTCTGGAGAATACCTCCCCACCTACCCTCCCTCTGCTTCCCCCATCCCAGTATCCAGCTGGCTTCAAAGGGGCAGAATGTAAAAAAGAGATCATATTGAAATAGCCGCCCAAAGAGGCAAGGGGTTAGCAATCCTCAATCACACTGCAATCATAGAGAATAGAAACTACAAAAGGAGAGAACCAGAGTCTCGGCATATAAAGATGATACTGTACACACATCCAGACAGAGATATACAAATTAGATAGATAGAGAGCGAGAGAGGGAGGGAGAGAGAGACTGCAACATTTGAAGGTGTTCATATGTATTTAGGTACACTATTCAGTACTCACATTTGTGGAAACATTTCCTCTGGTGGTTATGGTTTATATCCCAGGGTCAGTGCTTAATTTGAGCCGGATCCTGTCGGAACAGGATACGGCACCTCTCGGATTTGACTTTGTTTGTTCCGGCACCTATTGGCCCAGATCCGGTACCTCTCGCGGCATGATTTATTCATTATTTCACTGTTCGCACTGTAGACATTCTAATAAAGGCGATCAATATTAAATCAAGTTGCCTCGTTATTTCTCCCGATCCCCAGAAAGACCATCATGTAAAAGCCTTGTGATCCTTCTCTGTAATCATCCTATCCTGCCACTCTGATTCCAGACCTGCTCTCTTATTTGTACATAGAGGTTATGGGGAGGGCCAGTGGGGTAAGTAACTGATCTTGACACAGGTGGTGGTCAGCTAGTGAAGAGGTCCTACGTAATCACGTTATGTAGCCTAGTCGTCTCCCTACTGAATTTGAATCATGGAAAATCCAAATAAAAAATGTAATGAGAAAAGGCAATCGAGCTTGACTCCAAAAATACAGAGAAAGATGTTGAATCTAACGAGTCAGAGAACTGTCAGTGCCGGAGGAGAGGAGTGAGGGGCAAACTGTTCCTGATGGCAATGCTAATCCCGCCAGTTCAGAATCACCACGAGCTCCCGAGTAGCGCAGTGATCTAAGGCACTGCATCTCATCGCTAGAGGCGTCACTACAGACCCTGGTTCGATCCTGGGCTGCATCACAACCGGCCGTGACCGGGAGTCCCATAGGGCGGCGCACAATTGGCCCAGCGTCGTCCAGGTTAGGGGAGGGTTTGCCCGGTGTAGGCCGTAATTGTAAAATAATAATTTGTTCTTAACTGACTTGCCTAGTTAAATAAAGGTTGGATGAAGTGCTCGGAGCAGGTGCAATTTGCAGTTCCAGACCAAGGAAATGTATAACCCCTGGCTTGTAACGCAGAATTCAAAGTTGGGCTGCACAACATGCAAAAAGGTAGGGAGATTTGGTCTAGAAACGACTGGAGGGATTAAAAACTAGCAAAAGAGTAGGTGGAATGTACAGTAAATCAACATCCTATGCATCAGATGTAAAACAACAACAAATAGCCCTCAGAAAAAAGGTTTTGAACATGCCTGTACCAAGGAGCATCTCGTGGCAGCAAGCGTTGCAGACATGCCTATAGAGGACACCCAGGTTAACAGGCTAAATGAAAAAATTAATTGACAATACAGCCAGAGTCTTCAGAACAGCCTTTAGGAGGCATCACAGCCTCATGCTCATCTCATGGCTTTGAGCAAGAAGTTGACTCTCAGGAGTTAAATGGACTTGACATGGGGAGAGTAATTGTGGGAGGTTTTGAAAACTAAGGTAGGATTTTTTTCCCTTTACCTTCACGTCACAGAACAAGTTGTAATTTCAATATGTGCTTCATATTATCACATATGCAGGGGGCCTATATATTCTCATATTTGCTTGTTCTGCTGTAACCTACAATGATTTATTTTATTTGAAGTTATATTCCGATATTGTGATATTTATTCTACTGCATCATTGATGTCATGACAACGATATGAAATTGGGGTCTTGTGAGCCCCACAGCTGTATGTGTGGATATGGTGGGTGTTCTGCAGTGTCATCTAAACATTTTGTTGTACCTTGATGTCTCGAAAATTAGACTACAAGAAATTCGGACTTGCATAAGCCCTGCAGCTATACTCAAGTATGTGCATAAGTCTAAAATACTTTGAATGAATCAGCACCTTGGAGAGTTTCACCACCATAGATAGTAGGCTACTTGGCTGCTACGTTGTGTTTGACACAATGTTTCTCAATGTGTCCCGGTACCTAAGAGCCGCCCCGGATAACCACCCCCCCCCCCCCCCTCACCATGTGTTTGTTTTTGCCTCACCATGTGCACTCACCATGTGTTCCGGGACCTCCCGATTTACAAATTAAGCACTGCATAGGGTATGTTCTCTCTATACAAAATCAGGCTAAAAGCAGCCAATATTCCAAATGGAAATGTCAGTAAATCAAGTTAACTCCACACACGCTGTGCTGTCACTATTTTGATGCATCATCAGTCTATGAAGGGAACAATAGACAAGATATAATGGGATATATTTCTCACATGTATGTGTGAAGTAAAGCTCCCATAGGGCTAATGGTGCCTCTGGAAAACAATTTGGAGGTTATGTAAGATAGATTACTGACCGTAGGCTACTGCACAAATACACCACTGGCTAGGGTTGAAAAATTCTGATAACATTCCCCAAATTCCCCAGGTTTCCAGAAATCCTGGTGGGAGGATTCCCAAATATCCTGCTTATTCCCTAATGATTCCAGGACCTTCCGATCAGGATTACTGGAAAAACAGATAGCTCACACACACATGCAATACACACGTATACAAATGCAAACATGTGAACATCAGATCTAAAATATATGGCATATACTCACAGCAAAAACACTAGCACACAAATACACTCTCTCACATACATTCACGTAAACACGCATGCGCACACACACACAAAATCAAGACTGCTGTGTCATAAGATCCCTCGCTTTATCATAGTGATTTAGTTAGCACATTGCGTGTGCTTAACCATATCCTCATATATTGGAGAACAGGCCTCTCCTGTAGTATATTAATCAACAGTACTCAGTCAGGGCACGCACACACACAGCCTCTTCTGAAGTATGGTCATCCACAGTCAATAACACTGTTTGTTTCTGATTTTGGTTCAGCTCAAACAGTTCTTATTGGTTAGCCCTACAGTGTTGTTATTGACCAGTGGATGAACTGCAACACTAAAACACTACAATTGTATTTTAACCATGCAAAGAAAGAAAAGGAAAGAAGAGAAACACTCTAAATGATCTCACCGAGCAGTAATAGCAAAATAATTGCAACCAAGCTGCCACCATCTGGAGTGAAAGTATTATCTCCTGTTTTGAAAGGAATGGGGGAGAAACAATCCTGTGGCCATCATTTAGTCCCGAAACAGCACTGCCATCTCGCTCTCTTTCTCTCTGTCACTCTCTCTTTGCATCTCTTTCTTTCCCACACACACCTGCCACATCCTATTTACTGAGGCCTCTACTGTTTCTCGTTCCCCTTTCTCAGTCAATTGTGGTTGTGTTTTTATGGTGTTTTATTTTCACCCTCCTCTCATGACGTGGGGCCCTGCCCGGTATCTCTGATTGGTCTGTATCTTGTCTGAACCTCAAGGTCGTTCCCAATGTTATTTACATAAGCCAGTGGTTGGTTAGCATTAGTCCCAATGAGCAGTAGAGCCTGGGAGGGTAAGGAAGGAAGGGCTAGGAGCTAGGATCAATCTCTCTGGTAATGGGATTGAATTCTAGCTACAGTAGCTCGCAATTCTGAGAGTGGATTCTTGAGCTATCAATTCTCTGAGAGGAGCGCAACTCCACTCAGGATTCCAGAACTCCATTCAGGAGGAGCTGCCATAGAATGAACCATAGAATAGTCCTGTGTGTGCTCCTAAATTCTAAATTCTAGAATGCACACCTTTCAAAGGAGGACCATGTCTACTTTCCAAGGCATTATGTTCCCTCAATTCTGTTTTTCTCAATTCTGTTTATTATTTATTTTAATTTCACCTTTATTTAACCAGGCAGGCCAGTTGGACAGTTGAGATCAAGTCCTCATTTACAACTGCGACCTGGCCAAGATAAAACAAAGCAGGGCAACAAAAACAACACAGAGTTACACATATTACAATAGAAAAATCTATGTACAGTGTGTGCAAATGTAGAAGATTAGGGAGGTAAGAAAATAAATAGGCCATAGAGGCTAAATAATTACAATTTAGCATTAACACTGGCGTGATAGATGTGCAGATTATGATGTGCAAGTAGAGATACTGGGGTGCAAAAGAGCAAAAAAAATAAATAACAATATGGGGATGAGGTAGTTGGGTGTGCAATTTACAGATTGGCTGTGTACAGGTACAGTGATCGGTAAGCTGCTATGACAGCTGATGCTTAAAGCCCTGTTTCCCCCGGTTCTATCTTCTAAACCAGGGGTCGAGGGGGCGGAGGGTGGGTATGAAATGCACACGTTATACAAATGATGATTGGTGAGTTGATCCACTGTTGCATGATGGAACAGAGATGGGAAGTATTTCAGGTACATGTTTTTGAAATAAGTATTTCAATTACTTTTAAGTATATTATCATTTGTATTTCACTGGCCTGAAATACAATGTAATGTATTTTGTAATAAGTTACACTATTTCAAAATATAAAATACCTTTCTATACCATTTGTATAGCATCTCACAATTTCGTGGCCCCTATCACTCCAAATATACTGCATTGGTGTCCGAAGTGTGATGGCATTATGGTGTGATAAACGTGTCTGCTAAATTACCAAAATGTTATGCAAAAATAAACACTTGCAACGCACACTAGGTATTAGAAAAATTATCTCCATCCCCAAACAAGGCTAAATTTGATTACAATACAAATTACTTGGACAGTTTTTATTGAAATTAGTTCAGTGGGTACTGAGGGAATAAAGGTTGAGGGAACATAGGGCTGAGGGAACATAGAACCTCTCCCTCTCACCCCACTCTCACTCTCGCTCTTTTCTTATGTAAGAATGAAAAATCCCAGTTCAGTTCAGGTTGGAACACATGATCTACAATAATACGTGCTACAGTATGGCTTTCTGGATGTTATAAAGCAGTGGTTCCCAAACTGTTTATAGTCCCTTCAAACATTCAACCTCGAGCTGCATACCCCTCTAGCACCAGGGTCAGCTCACTCTCAAATGTTGTTTTTTGCAAACATTGTAAGCCTGCCACACACACACTATACAATACATTTATTAAACATAAGAATGAGTGTGAGTTTGTCACAACCCAGCTCATGGGAAGTGACAAAGAGCTCTTATAGGACCAGGGCACAAATAATAATAATCAATAATTTTGCTCTTTACTTAGCCATCTTACTGATGGGTTCTGAGAATATGAAATATTCATATTTATGTCACTGAGAGAGAGAGGGTAATGTATAAAGTTTACATGATGTCAGGATATGTTATTGTTAGCCATCAGGGATCCAATGGGAGGGATCCTCTGGGAGGAGAAGAGACACAGTCTGGTACCAGGCACCATGACAGCCGTGTGTTGAGTGCAGGGAAGCGATCACGAGGCAGGCATTGATAAGGGGAGAGAGCCATGGATTAGTGATGGGGGGGGGGGGGGGGGGGGGGAAATCAGGTCAGGTCACTTTAAGGGAGAAATAAAAGTTTATGGCCTGTATCACTAGTGTCCTGCCTAGCAGTAAAGAACGATGTTTGTACAGATGTGTAGGAGGAGACTCAGCCTATGAGGAAGGGTTAAATATCAGTGCTTGTGTGAAAATGTCTTGCAGCTGTATTGATCCTCTGAGAATAATTAAACTTGATTTAGCTTTCATAGTGTCCGTAGAGTTTTTTACTCTGAGAATTAGAATCTAACAGTATAAAACCTTAAATTGTGAATAACTCACCACAGGTTAATGAGAAGGGTGTGCTTGAAAGGATGCACATAACTCTGCAATGTTGGGTTGTATTGGTGAGAGTGTTAAATCATTTTCCACACAGTCTGTGCCTGTATTTAGTTTTCATGCTAGTGAGGGCCAAGAATTCACTCTCACAAAGGGCATCAGTGTCTTAACAGCATGATTTGCCAAGGCAGGATACTGTGAGCGCAGCCCTATTGTCACATTTGTTATAATGAGTGGACCAAGGCGCAGCGTGCATAGAGTTCCACATATTTATTAAGGTGAAACTTCAAAGAATACAAAGAATAACCGAACGTGCAGTTCATAGCGCACATTGGCACTAGACAAAATAATATCCCACAACACAGGTGGGAAAAGGACCACACTAAGTATGATCCCCAATTAGAGGCAACGATTATCAGCTGCCTCCAATTGGGAACCGTACTCACACCAACATAGAAATTAAAGACTAGAACACCCCTAGTCACGCCCTGACATAAAACCCACCTCTATGGTCAGGGTGTGACACCTATTCCAAAATCTGGCAGTGGCTTCTGATTAAATAACATTTTCACAGAACCGCTTGTTGCAATTTCGATGAGGCTCTCTTGTTCAGATATCGGTAAGTGGACTGGAGGCAGGGCATGAAAGGGATAACGAATCCAGTTGTTTGGTGTCTTCCGTTTCAGGAAAGTAACTGCGTAATTGCGCACCCAGCTCACTCAGGTGCTTCGCTATATCACATTTGACATTGTCCGCAAGCTTGAGTTCATTTGCACACAAAAAAATCATACAATACACCTAACCTGTATGTTGTCCTTGTTAATGCAGACAGAGAAGAGCTCCAACTTCTTAATTATAGCCTCAATTTTGCCCGGCACATTGAATATAGTTGCAGAGTCCCTGTAATCCTAGATTCAGATCATTCAGGCATGAAAAAACAACGTGAGAAACTCATCATCATGCAAGTGGTCAGACAAATGAACATTATTGTCAGTCAAGAAAACTTTAAGCTTGTCTCTCAATTTTAAAAAAACGTGTCAATACTTTGCCCCTTGATCACCAGCACACTTCTGTATGTTGTAAAAGCATTACATGGTCGCTGCCCAAATCATTGCATAATGCAGAAAATATAGAGTTCAGGGGCCTTGCTTTAACAAAGTTACCATTTTCACTGTAGTGTCCAAAACGTATTTCAGGCTGTAAGGCATTTTCTTGATGGATGCTGCAGTGTACCCAAGTGGCGTCGGGAACAACTGCTTGCACGCACTTATCACTCCACTATGTTTCCCTGTCATGGCTTTTGCGCCATCAGTTCAGATACCAACACATCTTGACCACCAAAGTCCATTTGATGTCACACAGCTGTCCAGTACTTTAAAAATATCCTCTCCTGTTGTCCTGGTTTCCAGTGGTTTGCAGAAGAGGATGTCATCCTTAATTGAGCCCCATAAACGTAACGGACATATACCAGGAGCTGTGCCAGGCCCGCCATATCTGTTGACTTATCCAGCTGTAACGCATATAATTCACTGGCCTGTATGCGAAGCAGTAACTGTTTCAAAACATCTCCTGCCATGTCACTGATGCATCGTGAAACAGTGTTGTTTGATGAAGGCATCGTCTGTGTAGTTTTTTGGGCCTTTTACCCCAACATTGTCCCAGCTATTTCCGCGGCAGCAGGAAGAATGAAGTCCTCCACAATAGTATGGGGCTTGCCTGTCCTAGCCACTCGGTAGCTCACCATATAAGACTCTTCTAGCCCCTTCCTATTAATAGTATCTGTTGCTTTTATGCCTGTCTTACTACTCGAACGTCGTCTTAATTCTCGCTCAAAAAACTCCTGTGGCTTATTTTTCAAATTGGCATGTTTGGTTTCTAAATGTCTGCGCAAGAGTGAAGGTTTCATCGAGATGTGAGATAGTACTTTTGCACATATAACACACTGTGGCTGAGGAAAGGCACTACTCCCAATATAAGTGAACCCTAAATCAATATAGTTAATCATATTTGTGCCTCTTCGATGGTCCAACGTCCCCGTCTGTTGTTCGGTGCTTTCCCTGGTAAGGGGGCAGTAGCTCTTCGGCTGCATCAGATTCACAACTGTCAATGTCCATGCTAGCTGGGCTAACAACAAATGTAGAATTACTGATGCTAGCATTGGATGTGCTTGTGGAAGCAGAACAACTTGTGTCATCGACAGGTGCAGGTGTAGTGCTGCTGATAGTAGCAGTTCTATCAGTAGAGCAGGTATGTGTCTCTATGGATGCGAGCCTAACTTTTTTTAACCATTTATCAATTTTCAAGCAAACGGAATGAGCAACAGCTATGTTTGGCTATATACGAACTGTTAGTGGAATTCCTGCGAGAAAGTAACGGTTAATGTGGTTGGATTTTAATTATTTGACAAGGCTACCTGTATTTGACATTGTGTTATTATTTTGCTGAACACTAGATGGTTAAAAAAAAAAAAATTGGTAGTGAAGCGAGGCTACTTAGGTGAGAAAAAACCTTACCCAAATGTATAGCCCCATTGGAAAATATAAATGGACTGCTTGAAAATGGGAAGATTTTTTATTTTTACTTTAACAAACACTTTCTTTTTTTTACGTGAATCACATTTTTATTTGGTGTACAGCACTGCACGTACCCCTGGGGGCATGCGTACCCCCGTTTGGTAATACAGTACCATATGATTCTGCATCCATTAAAATAATAACTAGAGTCATATCCATAACTAAATCTGATCATTCAAAGACAAGGAATATTATCATAATCTGTAACATTTATCTTCCCATTATCGTCCATAGCCATTATTGTATTTTGTTATTTATGTTCAATTAGAGAGAAAAAATGTATTTACTTGATCAATAAGCTGTTTTTTAAACATATGGCATTGGCAACAGCCTAGCAGTTTCAAAGTGTCACGCTTTATTATCACATGCACAGGATACAGCAGGTCATGATAGTAGTGACGGCGGCTGCCTCCAGCTATCATCTCTAAGAATGAGTCAAATCTAGCGATGCCTGATAGCCAGACAATCCACATAGTGTACTGCACACAGTTAAGCTTATATTTACACCAAACCATGAGCACAGACGTGAATTGTCAACCTACCCAATCCAATGAACAATAGGGGGATATGCATTTTGTGGCTACTGATATTAAACAAAACGTGTCAGCAACAGCTCAGCACCCATTTCGAGCTATGCTTATCTCAACAGGGCGTGGGCCTCACTCCCCCTACCTCTGAGGTAATTGATTCAGAGAGAGAATGCGGCCTGCCAGCAAGGCAAATGACGTGACGGCCACAAATCAATGGCTTGTCCTTTATGACCATTCCTCCTCTCTCTCCTTTGCTCTGAAACGCAGTTGTGTTGTGTGTAGCTGAAGGGTATTTTTAATACGAACTCACACCATGCGAGAGACAAAGACATAGCCGAAACCAACACAGCATCAGCTATACGCAATGCGCGAAGTCCTAGACCTATATAGACGTAGAGCAGCATCATCAGCTTCCGATGCTCATGCTTTCCGTTTCTGGGTGATAACACAATGCTATAATATCAACAGAACTGATAACTGTTACACATACTGTAGCGACCCTGTGTTTATAAGTGTGAATATCGACTCTGTCACTTGAGCATGCTTTTGTGGCACAGTCGATGGCGCGCAGGGCTATGGGCCAGAAGGTTGAAGGTTCCAGTCGCACTCCCTTAATGTGTCATTACAATACTAACGTTATACCACCATCCTCTCACGTACACCTGTATTCCCCTCTCCGCCCTCCATCACTCAGTATTGAGCTATCGAGAAGATACCCGCTCTGCATGGTCGCCCTTCATTGCTCCGTCGGCGGGTTTGTTGTCTTACCTGCAGCCTGGAGGAGTGAGGGAGTGGAAGGTGGAGAGGGAAAACATCTCAGCCCTGTCCGCCATCTTCCTCCAAAAACGGCTCAAAGTGACTGCAGAGAATCACAGAGGGAGCACAGTCCATTCACAACCACGGAACGCGCGACAGACGGACACAGTCACGGACAGACCAGTTTCTTTCGCTCTCCCTCCCTCTATCTTACCGCCACGCTGTTACAGATCCCCCTGGCCTCGATCTAGTCAAATCAGATACGCGTACTCAGCATCACCATCACATTTGCCTTGAGCTGCTATCCACTCTACAGCCCGGAAACGGCAGAGAAAAAGAACAACACTGCGGTAATCACACGAAAAAAAACTATTTTCCCGATGCAGCCAGAACAGCCACACACCCGCAGTCTGCTGACTGCCTTGCCAAATGTCTGCCGCTGTGATGATGCCTGTGACACGAAGCGGAGGTGGGCCAGCGGTGCAGAGAGGGAGGGGCAGGCAGGGGGAGGGGGTGTTGGTATAGACAGCAGAAAACATGCTTTTCCATTCAAGGTCAAAGACAGATTATAGCAACAAAGCATATTAAATGGTCCTGTCAGGTGATTGGAGGTACCTTTCATTCTCGACTGGAGAGGGTGGGTGGTAGCCTATGCATGTGATAAGATATTTAACCTCCTGCTAAGGGTTCCATAGAGCACCATGATTCCATTACATAAAAGGACAGGCAGGATTGCTATTTAATAACACTAAAAATGTGGATTGTCTTAACTGCCATACAATACTTGTTTGTGAAAGCTTTGCCATGAATTGTTGCTGAAAACTGTAGTTTGGCAAAGCTGGGATTGCAGGGAATAGACCTAAATGTTAGCTCAATAATACCGCCATTGACAATGGGGATTGGGATGTTTGTCTCATCGACACTATACATGCCATGAGGAGTTGTTCAGTTGCTTGGGTGGTGAAATATAATTATAGTATTCCGCCCCATGTGGTCAAACTAAGCATTTACCGATTAGGGAAAGGACCAAAATGACCCACTTCAAGGAGATCCACCACGTGTGGGTGCCCCAACACCTCAGATTATTTGTCTGGTCTTGTTAAAAAAAAGTTTAAATATAGCACTGTTTTCCTTTATACACTTAATTCCTTCCAACATACATACATTTACACATCATTAGGCTCCTAAAAATTGTCTAAGGTCATCCCTTTATACTGATCTGAGAGCATATGTTTGTAACATTGGATAATAGGCTACAAGGAGACTTAATCAAGCAGACAAATGCAACATCAGCATTATTATGGTCTAATATGGTATATGTTATGAGCATAATAATAAGTGACTTTTGGAAACAGAGTTGTGGATTTGATTAATAGGCCTAGGTCTTTTTCATCTGTTCAGCACCTAAACTAGTGCATGGCTTTAGTTTTTAATTCATTAGTGCATAACATCAACAGCAGGAATGAAGACAGACGATGATGAACCATCAACTTGTTTATTTCAATGGGCATGCCAATGGCAGGGTCTGAATTTATTGCGCAACCTTTTCCGAGATAAAGATGGGACCAAGCTGAACATCTCCCTCCCATATATCTGAGAAGAGAGCAGACACAAGAACAGGAGAGTCATTACACATATCCAAAAGTAGCCTTCAGCAGCTGGACAATACAAAGACAGCTAGGTTAAGAACATCAATATCCACTCACTGTTTATCTGCTCTCAAAAGTTACCTTTATGAATCATTATTTTAGTAGTGAATAAAGTAGTGAATAAAACCACTTTCAAAAATTGATTTTAGGGAGCAGCAAACAGTAAGCAGATATTGACCTTTCATATATTCAAACATTCTCTGCAAGTATTTGAGGTTTCCACATTGTTATCTTAAAGAGCAGACCTTTGTTGCCTCATACGTACTTGCTGGTTTTTGATGCTTAGTGGTATCGCGTCCCTTCCTGTTGCTACAGGTGGAGTCACAGCAGCCACACACTCCATCATTCCCACCAGCCTCCCTCCACCTGTTAACAAACTGCAGCTTTAGGGCTACAGTCGATCAAACCAGCATTGCAGTATTGACGTAACATAAATATACCTTTCATGTATTGCATAACATACGCTGTGTCATCAAGTATGAGCATTTATTTCATTAATGTAACATGTATTTGACCCAGGTGTAGAATGTACACACTTACGTATTAATGTAGGAGCAGGCCTTGTACTCAAAATCAATGGGGAAAGCGATTGTGGTTGCCTTCAGGTGACAGGTAATGAAGATCTGTTGGGATTTATCAAGAACATGGCCATTGTAACAATTAAAGCATAGGATAAATACACAATTTTCAAAAAATGATGTCTCATCATATGTTTGTGTTATTTGTTAGTGTTATTTCTGCTTGTCTGCATACCTGACCTGTGAGGGATAAATAAAGTAGTATTGAACTGAATGAATTAACTCACCATGTCGAGCGTAGCGGGATAATCTGAAGCAGCCTGAAAAGGTATCTTTGTTTTCTGCGGATTAATTGGGTCACTCCCCTTCTGGCTCTGGAACCTGAAAGCCTCCACCTGGAAATACAGCTTGTAGTCTGCGGAACGAGGCATGAACTGGGAGTGGGAACCTGTCATTTTGGCGTCGATCAGACACCTATGGGGGCACAGATGGTGCAAGGGAAGGGGGAGGGGCAGGGCATGGCAGGGGGAAGCTTTAGCTGGACTCACATTTAACAACATGACAGTCAGTGCACTCATTAAACTGCCCTGGTTGCCCGCACAACTCAAGCATAGGCATTAGATGTTGCCTCAGTCAAGGTTACTCATCACACTTGCACAGTTAGGGCCGGTTTCCTGGACAGATCTTAAATTACATCACAAATAGGATTCTTACATTAATCCAGAATAAAAAACTTCAGATGACTTTTCTAGATCTAGACCGTTGAGTCCTTGATCTTGTGTCCCTGCTCAGACGTTGAATGCATCAACCAATGACAGATTGCTATAACATGTGGTTAGCTGATATGTAGAATACCTATCCAGGCATTGTAACATCTAGTATGCGTCAGCAACGTCTGAGCAGGGGAACATGACTATGTTAACATAGTCAGCCAAATTCTGATCTAACACCCAATTATTGGCAAAAGAGCTGATCTGATTGGTCAAAAGACCAATTAGTGGAAAAGGATCAGATGCACTATGTGAAGGTGGTTATGATCTGAGGTTACTTCAGAAGCCTCGTATGGACCACAAATATTCAAGCATTGTATGTATGAGCACAGACTGGAGCAAACAATCAAAATAAAACAATGCAGAAGATAAACGCAAACATTCAAAAGAATTGCAGTTAATAAAATAATACCCCATAACAATATTATTTTGCAACAGAAAGCCAAGTTTCGACAACCATTTCATGCAAGTGAAATGAGTTACCTAATTCTGCCACCAGTTGCATTAAGTACTGCAGTGCATCTCCTCCTCATGGACTGCACCAGATTTGCCAGTTCTTGCTGTGAAATGTTACCCCACTTCCACCAAGGCACCTGCAAGTTCCTGGACATTTCAGCAGGGAATGGCCCTAGGCCTCACCATCCGATCCAACAGGTCCCTGACGTGCTCAATGGGATTGGGATCCAGGCTTTTCGCTGGCCATGGCGAAACACTGACATTCCTGTCTTGCAGGAAATCATGCACAGAACGAGCAGTATGGCTGGTGGCATTGTCACGCTGGAGGGTCATGTCAGGATGAGTCTGCAGGAAGGGTACCACATGAGGGAGGAGGATGTCTTCCCTGTAACGCACAGCATTGAGATTGCCTGCAATGACAACAAGCTCAGTCCGATGATGCTGTGACACACCTCCCCAGACCATGACGGACCCTCCATCTCTAAATCGATCCCGCTTCAGAGTACAGGTCTCGGTGTAACGCTCATTCCTTCGACGATAAACGCAAATCCAACCATCACCCCTGCTGAGACAAAACCGTGACTCGTCAGTGAAAAGCACTTTTTGCCAGTTCTGTCTGGTCCAGCGACGGTGGGTTTGTGCCCATAGGCGACGTTGTTGCCAGTGATGTCTGAGGACCTGAGGACCTGCCTTACAACAGGCCTACAAGCCCTCAGTCCAGCCTCTCTCAGCCTATTGCGGACAGTCTGAGTACTGATGGAGGGATTGTGTGTTCCTGGTGTAACTCGGGCAGTTGTTGTTGCCATCCTGTAACTGTCCCGCAGGTGTGATGTTCAGATGTACCGATCCTGTGCAGGTGTTGTTACACGTGGTCTGCCAATGCGAGGACGATCTGTCCTCTCTACCTTTAGCGCTGTCTTAGGCTTCTGACAGTCCGGACATTGCAATTTATTGCCCTGGACACATCTGCAGTTCTCATGCCTCCTTGCAGCATGTCTAAGGCACGTTCACGCAGATGAGCAGGGACCCTGGGCATCTTTCTATTGGTGTTTTTCAGAGTCAGTAGAAAGGCCCCTTTAGTAGTGCCCTAAGTTTTCATCACTGTGACCTTAATTGCCTACCGTCTGTAAACTGTTAATGTCTTAACGACCGTTCCACAGGTGCATGTTCATTAACGGCAGGGGCGGCAGGGTAGCCTAGTGGTTAGAGCGTTGGACTAGTAACCGGAAGGTTGCGAGTTCAAACCCCCGAGCTGACAAGGTACAAATCTGTCGTTCTGCCCCTGAACAGGCAGTTAACCCACTGTTCCCAGGCCGTCATTGAAAATAAGAATTTGTTCTTAACTGACTTGCCTGGTTAAATAAAGGTAAAAAAAAAAAAAAAAAAAAAAAAAAAAAAATTGTTTATGGTTCATTGAGAAAGCAGTGTTTAAACCCTTTACAATGAATATCTGTGAAGTTATTTGGATTTTTACGAATTATCTTTGAAAGACAGGGTCCTGAAAAGGGGATGTTTCTCTTTTTGCTGAGTTTATATTGCCATTGACAGTGCATTATTCTGAAGTTAAACCTGCCTCCTTGGTTTAGTTTATACCCTCACTTAGACCTGGACTAGCTCAAATTTTCTTTCTAGAAATCGGACTGTTAATTCCAGATTAGTTAAAGTCTGGGACTATTCTAAACCATGTTTGAGAAATAACATGCTCATTAGTCCAGTTTAAAAGAGCATTTAAATCCAAGATTAGGCTTAAACTATGTCCACAAAATCACCCCTAGTGTTGACTGAACCCTCTCCCTTACTTACCCATGATTCTCAATGAAGGCGTATCTGGGATTGGCGTTTATGTTGGGTTCCAGGGTGGCCACACAGCTGTCCACAAAGATACGCAGGGGGACGTGGAAGTACTGCATGACAGAGGCCTCGATGTTCACCATATCACCCAACACGTACATGTTACCGGCCCTCTCATACTGCCAGTCAGCTGCCAAGAGAAGTTGTAACATTACATTTGCTATTGATACTAGCTTACCGAAATGAACAGGTTAAGCGTACTCCTGGTCTCTAAAGTACACTCAATTAAGAGTTTCAATAGAACTCGGTGGAGAATCTCCACTGGAAGTTCTTTTAGTCCAGGAAAAGTCCAAATCTGGGTCTGGGAAATTGGCTTTTTAGTGTGGACCCTCTCTACACTGCATCTTTACCCACCAGTCATGAGCCTCATGGAGAAGTACAGGAGTTCCTCTGCATACTTAGCAGCGGAGAAAGGGGTCCAGGTTGGGATCAGGGCCAGGCTGCTCACATTGTGTTTCCTGGAGGAGAGAGACATAGTTTTACAAATGTTTTTTATACATGTGTTGTACGTCCATATAGGAATCACCATACCTGTTTTTAATATTAATTGTGTTTTAAACTAAGAAGCCAAATAAATGTCCACTGTGGGTGTGGTGAAAGTATGATCACTTTAATGGTAGTGAAACAGTGTAGTGGGGGTACTGTATTCACCTGCAACTAGAGACTCAATTCAATCAAACCTGGATTCTAATATATATATATACTGCTAGTGGGTTGGGGCTACCCTGGGTTATTTCCTGAAATACTTCAAGTCTGCTTGAGTTATCTTATACTACATGCTGGGTGGGCAGGATTGGTACTTTTGGAACTGTTTCATTAGTTCCGTTGTGGCAGGCAAGCTAAATCAGTCTGTACTATTTGGACCTAGGTCTGCTCCTCCCACCTTGGATAGTGGCACTCAATATTGATCATCGCGTCATTTGTCCTGATGAGGGGGGTGTTTGCCAGAGGTTTGGGTTTGTAATATAGAGTGAAGATGTAGATGAGGGAGTTGGTAGTCATCTGAGAAACAATCACAACAATGTTAATACATTCACAAATGTAATTAAAATAGACCAATTTACTATGGAAAGGACGTGAGATTGTGAGGAATGTGCGATTTTTTTTATCCAACCATTTGTTCAGGTAAATTGACAACTAATTGCCATGTACAATAATGCCCTACATATAATATAAATATCTGGGCTTGTATTTTTTTTCCCACTTAGCACTCATTTGGGGTTATCCTTTTTCCTTTTGCTTTTTAAATAATATATATACAGTTCATTACTATCATTATCATCATTATAATACATACCCTTAGCTGGCTGCCACATGACTGCAGCGGAGACTCAAAGATGAGCACCTGGTTGATATTGTCAAATCCAGTCATAGGGCAGTCTCCCAAAGTGAGGTCTTCTAGCTGGATCAACTGGCCGATCCCCAGCAGGTCATGCTTCGCTTCCACGTGGACCATGTTCTCCCTGCACTCAGCCCTCACTGAATTGGCAGCCACAGGGGTTCTCGCCTCTGAGCTCCCAATAATCTTGGGCTCTGGCTTTGGGTCCAGAGGATAGGTCCAATCCAATGGTGTCTCGAACTTCTGCTTGGCCTGGGTTTGGTCTTTTGGTGGGATCCTGGGTTTCTGATACGGTGGTTGCTGAGGCTGCTGAGGCTGCTGAGGTGGCTGACGATTGGGTCTGAAGGGTTGCTGCACTGGTTTACTGAAGGGTGGCCAATTCTGAGCAACACACAGACAGCCAAGCATGGCCACTGCCACGAGACAAACTACACTCCACTTCATCGCCATGGCTTCACAATAAGAATTGATCAGCAATGTTCACTGGATGCTGTGAAGAGGATGAAGGAGATGTGGCCAGTTTTATAACGGATTGAGCGTTGTTTACTTATTGGAAACCCGCCCCTTCCTCATTTGAACATTCCCTATTAGCTCTCAGGAGTCAAGGTTTTAGCCAATCAAATGCTGTGGCTGATGGTCCTTTAATAGCAGACTATTCAAAGCAACTTCTTAATACCAAAAATGTTATGTTATATTATCAAAGTTTCAAGAATTTTTTTGTTAAAAAAACGCTTTTTCATCAGAAATAAATGCTTTTGGGTACCTTTATATGTGTGTTTGCTACATTTGCTTGATATATAGATGCCACAAATGTATTTTTTCAATAGTAATATATTAAAATGTTACTTATGTGTCACATTTGATCGTCTTTCCACATATTTTTCTGTAAGAGTTCTCTTATTTGTAAAGTGGATACAGTATATAGCGTTTTGCAAAAATAACATAGTGTAATTATGATATATTATATATGAACTTATACAAGTCTATATTATGATTAGATTAAATAAATGCACTAACCTTTCATTCATTCTTAAAGAGAAACTTCTGGTTGCAATAATTTGAGATGATGTATTTATTGAATGGAAAAATAGATTTTTCCACACCTGAAGTCATGTTACTTTCACATGGGGGTAGATTAAGTGAACGCGAAGCAGACTGCCTGGGTGAATGACCTCTCACACTGTGTATACTTGCAAAATTGACATTTATTGACATGCTGCGTGTCGGTCAGTAAGACCTCTGTCAAGGCCACAGTCGAATACACACAAGATCAACACAGGAGGCTGCCCATTGGGCACAAACTGGTTGAATCAACGTTATTTCAATGTAATTTGTCAACATATTGAGACATGGAGTCTATGTGGAAAATACATTGGATTTGCAAAAAGTAATCAACTTAAGCTGTTGTTTTGAGGGTTAAATTTAAACCACAGGATTATGCCTCGTTAAATAGGTTTTATTTGAATGTTACCAACCACCAGAATGGCATTGTTTATTGATTAGAAACAGATGAAAATGTATTCCTCTTCGTGACTGAGATAAGCCAAACAGCCTTGTCTCCATTTAACCATCTGAGCCATGGAGCAAATACAAATAGAGGGTGCAAACTACCCTCAATTCTCAGGCAGACTACCCAAGCTTTTTTTTACCAGAAAATTATCATAATCCATTGGATAATTTGTCAATTTTCACTTATCTTTTACTAGTCTGTATATAGAAAATATACACTGAGTGTACAAAACATTAAGAACACCTGCTCTTTCCATGACAAAGACTGACCAGGTGAATCCAGGCGAAATCTTCAACCCCTTACTGATGTCACTTATTAAATTGACTTCAATCTGTGTAGATAAAGATGAGGATACAGGTTAAAGAAGGATTGTTAAGCCTTGAGACAATTGAGGCATGGATTGTGTATCTGTGCCATTCAGAGTGTGAATGGGCAAGGCAAAATATTTAAGTGCCTTTGACATCGAGCCAACTTGGGCCAGCATCCCTGTGGAACGCTTTTGACACCTTGAAGAGTCCATGCCCCAACGAATTGAGGCTGTTCTGAGGGCAAAACTCAATATTGGGAAGGTGTTTTGCAAACCCGCTCCTCCCGGTGACCCAAGATGGTTTTGACCACTTGAGTTTTGCTTCACGACATGCTCCAATACTTTGATTGATGTAATGTTAGCTAGAAACCACAAGTCCTACTTCTCCTTTGTTCCTCTGGTGATGTAGAGGTTAATCCAGGACCTGCAGTGCCCAGCTCTACTCCTTCTCCCCAGGTGCTCTCATTTGTTGACTTCTGTAACCGTAAAAGCCTTGGTTTCATGCATGTTAACATTAGAAGCCCACTCCCTAAGTTTGCTTTATTCACTGGTTTAGCATATTCTGCAAACCCGGATGTCTTAGCCATGTCTGAATCCTGGCTTAGGAAAACCACCAAAAACCCTGAAATTTCCATCCCTAACTATAACATTTTCTGACAAGATAGAACTAAAAATTCACCTTTCCAGAAACAAGTCTATTTCCAGAAACAAGTGCCCTGGACATCATATGTGAATTGATTGACCCCATCTATCTTCTGAGCTCGTGCTACTAGGTGACCGAAACTGGGACATGCTTAAAGCTAGGGGGCACTATTTTTATTTTTGGAAAACAAACGGCCTATTTCTCAGGACCAGATGCTAGAATATGCATATAATTGACAGCTTAGGATAGAAAACACTCTAAAGTTTCCAAAACTGTAAAAATATTGTCTGTGAGTATAACATAACTGATATTGCAGGCGAAAGCCCAAGAAAAATCCAATCAGGAAGTGACTCATATTTTGAAACCGTTGTGTTCCTATGCATCCCTATTGGCCATTGAAAGGGATATCAACCAGATTCCTTTTTCTACGTATTCCCTAAGGTGTCTACAGCCTTTAGACGTAGTTTCACGCCTTTATGTTGAAGAATGAGCGTAAAGGACCAGCTGGGGGCTCTCAGAGTGATTCTTGCGTAAAAGACAGAGGTAGCCATTTTTCCTCTCGGTCCTACTGAAAAGCCAATTGTCGCGGTTGATATATTATCGAATAGATACTTGAAAAACACCTTGAGGATTGATTATAAAAAAACGTTTGCCATGTTTCTGTCGATATTATGGATATAATTAGATTTTTTTCCCGGTGTTGTTGTGACAGCTATTTCCGGTAGATTTCTCAACACAACGTGACAAACAAACGGAGGTATTTTGGGTATAAAAATAATCTTTATGGAACAAAAGGAACATTTGCTGTCTAACTGGGAGTCTCGTCAGTGAAAACATCCGAAGATCATCAAAGGTAAACGGTTAATTTGATTGCTTTTCTGATTTTCGTGACAGAGCTTCCTGCTGCTAGCTGGACATAATGCTATGCTAGGCTATCGATAAACTTACACAAACGCTTGTCTTGCTTTGGCTGTAAAGCATCATTTCAAAATCTGAGAATACAGGGTGATTAACAAAAGGCTAAGATGTGTTTCATTATATTTCACTTGTGATTTCATGAATATTAATATTTTCTAGTAAGATTATTTGGCCGTTGCGCTATGCTAATTAGTGTAGTTGATGACAATTCTCCTGGATCCGGGATGGGTAGTTCCAAGAGGTGATTAACACCCCAGCCATCCTGCAATCTAAGCTTAATGCCCTCAATCTCACACAAATTATCAATGAACCTACCAGATACAACACCAAATCCGTAAACACGGGCACCATCATAGATATCATCCTAACTAACTCGCCCTCCAAATACACCTCTGCTGTTTTCAACCAAGATCTCAGCGATCACTGCCTCATTGCCTGCATCCGTAATGGGTCTGCGGTCAAACGACCACCCCTCATCACTGTAAAACGCTCCCAAAACACTTCTGTGAACAGGCCTTTCTAATTGACATGGCCGGGGTATCCTGAATTGACATTGACCTCATCCCGCCAGTAGAGGATGCCTGGTTATTTCTTTAAAGTGCTTTCCTCACCATCTTAAATAAGCATGCTCCATTTAAACAATTTAGAACTAGGAATATATAGATATAGCCCTTGGTTCACTCAAGACCTGTCTGCCCTTGACCAGCACAAAAACATCCTGTGGCGTTATGCATTAGCATTGAATAGCCCCCGTGATATGCAATGTTTTGGGGAAGTTAGGAACCAATATACACAGGCAGTTAGAAAAGCTAAGGCTAGCTTTTTCAAACAGAAATTTGCATCTTGTAGTACAAACTCAAAAAAGTTCTGGGACACTGTAATGTCCATGGAGAATAAGAGCAGCTCCTCCCAAATGCCCACTGCACTGAGGCTAGGACACACTGTCACCACCAATAAATCTGCGATAATTGAGAATTTCAATAATCATTTTTCTACGGCTGGCCATGCTTTCCACCTGGTTACCCCTACCCCGGTCAACAGCCCTGCGCTCCCCACAGCAACTCGCCCAAACCTTAACCACGTCACCTTCACCCAAATCCAGATAGCTTATGTTCTGAAAGACATGCAAAATCTGGACCCCTACAAATCAGCTGGGCTAGACAATCTGGATCCTCTCTTTCTAAAATTATCTGCCAAAATTATTGTAACCCCTATTACAAACCTGTTCAACCTCTCTTTCATATCATCTGAGATTCCCATAGATTGGAAAGCTGCCGCGGTCATCCCCCTCTTCAAAGGGGGAGACACTCTAGACCCAAACTGCTACAGACGCATATCTTTTCTACCCTGCCTTTCTAAGGTCTTTGAAAGCCAAGTTAACAAACAGATTACCGACCATTTAGAATCTCACCGTACCTTCTCCGCTATGCAATCTCGTTTCCATAGTTTTACCCTACTGATGATGTGTTGTTGCACACACTCAACGTCCTAAACGATATCATAACCGCCATCGATAAGAGACATTATTGTGCAGCCGTATTCATCGATTTGGCTAAGGCTTTCGACTCTGTCAATCACAACATTATTTTTGGCAGACTTAATTCACCAACTACTTATCCGATAGAGTTCAGTGTGTCAAATCGGAGGGCCTATTGTCCGGACCTCTCTATGGGGGTACCACAGCGTTCAATTCTCGGGCCGACTCTCTTCTCTGTATACATCAATGATGTCGCTCTCGCTGCTGGTGATTCTTTGTTCCACCTCTACGCAGACAACACCATTCTGTATACTTCTGGCCCTTCGTTGGACACTGTGTTAACGAACCTCCAGATGAGTTTCAATGTCATACAACTCTCCTTCCGTAGCCTCCAGCTGCTCTTAAATCCAAGTAAAACTAAATGCATGCTCTTCAACCGATCGCTGCCCAAACCTGCCCTCCCGTCTAGCATCACTACTCTGGACGGTTCTGACTTAGAATGTGTGGACAACTACAAATACCTAGGTGTCTGGTTAGACTGTAAACTCTCCTACCAGACTCACATTAAACATCTCCAATCCAAAATTAAATCTAGAATCGGTTTCCTATTTCGCAACAAAGCAACCTTCACTCATGCTGCCAAACATACCCTCGTAAACCAGACCATCCTACCGATCCTCGACTTCGGCGATGTCATTTACAAAATAGCCTCCAACACTCTACTCAACAAATTGGATGCAGTCTATCACAGTGCCATCCATTTTGTCACCAAAGCACCATATACTACCCACCACTGCGACCTGTACGCTCTCGTTGGCTGGCCCTCGCTTCAAACTCATCGCCAAACCCACTGGCTCCAGGTCATCTTTAAGTCTTTGTTTGGTAAAGCCCCGCCTTATCTCAGCTCACTGGTCACCATAGCAGCACCCACCCGTACGTAGCACGCGCTCCAGCAGGTATATCTCACTGGTCACCCCCAAAGCCAATTCTTCCTTTGGCCGCCTCTCCTTCCAGTTCTCTGCTGCCAATGACGGGAATGAACGGCAAAAGTCTCTGCTGGACTCATATCTCCCTCACTAGCTTTAAGCACCAGCTGTCAGAGCAGCTCACAGATCACTGCACCTATACATAGCTCATCTGTAAATAGCCCATCCAATCTACCTCATCCCCATACTGTATTTATTTATTTATCTTGCTCCTTTGCATCCCAGTATCTCAACTTGCACATTCATCTTCTGCACATCCTACTATTCCAGTGTTTAATTGCTATATTGTAATTACTTTGCCAACATGACCTATGTATTGCCTTACCTCCCTTATCCTACCTCATTTGCACATGCACATTTTCTACTGTATTACTGATTGTATGTTTGTTTAGTCAGTGTGTTGTTGTATGTGTCGAACTGCTTTGCTTTATCTTGGCCAGGTCAAAGTTGCAAATGATAACTTGTTATCAACTAACCTACCTGGTTAAATAAAGGTGAAATAAAAATAAATAAAAAATTGGATTCTATCATTTCACTTCCCCTGTGAGAACCATGCACACAGGCTAACATGGCTTTGCTGTACCGCAGCCTGCCAGCAGCCTACCTACCAATGGTGCACCACGTCCATTACAATGTAGAAACACACACATCAGCTACTGTATCTTTCAATAGTTATCCATATTACCGGAGCTTCATCTCATTCTTTCTAACTTTTTGCGTGACGGACTTGCGGACACAATTTATGAAAGATGCCAAAATCTTGGAGTTAACAATAGATGGCAAAGTCAAAGATAGGCCAGTGGTTTCTATCTGTGGAAAAGTTTTAAATCGATGCATATGACAAATCCAGCTCCAGAACCAGCCATAGAGCCAACTGGCTAATCTTTTGAATACGGTATAGTAAAAAAACAAAATACAGTAACACTGGATAACATTAGCTAGCTAGATAAGGTTAGCATGCTATCTAGCTACACTGACAGCTATCAGTGCCCTATTTGTGGATGTTTATCAACTCCATGTGGAAATTCCCACACGCAATTCATAAATATGTATAATCAGCCTTCACCATCCTTCGGGGGTGAAACCTAAAAGTGCATTTCCTCTCTATGACAGGAAATTACGTTGAAATAGTGGCAGCTTCTTCCTTTAATTTCAGTTTGTCTACAAATGAATAATTGTTATGTTGGATTCATATCTCCATCTCAACCAAAAATCTAAAATGTATAAAACGAAATCAAATCAACGTTTAAATGCACTTTAAATAAAGTTTGATTTGGTTTAGTCCTATTCTTTAAATGTTGATATTTGGTTGCGATGTCAACCAAACACAATTCATTTTTATGATTGTAATACAGTTAATAGCCTGAAGTTAAGGCTATCTTGCAAACTAATATAACAGTACTTATTCAACCGAGTAACACATCCATGGCTCCATTTTGAGGATACTGTTACTTCCTAAAGTATTTCCTACACCTTGACTTATTCTACATGTTGTTTTACAGCCTGAATTCAAAATGGATTAAATATTAAGCTTTTTTAACCATCTACACACAATACCACATAATGACAAAGGTAAAACATGTTTTACATTTTTTTTGCAAATTTATTTCTAAATTAAATACAGAAATATCTGATTTACATAGGTATTTACAACCCTGAGTCAATACTTTGTAGAAACACCTTTGACACCGATTGAAAGGTTTCCACACCTGGATTGTGCAACATATGCCCATTAGTCTTTTCAAAATTCTTCAAGCTGTCAAATTGGCTGTTGATCATTACTAGACAACCATTTTCAGGTCTTGCCACAGATTTTCATGTTAATTTAAGTCAAAACTGTAACTCAGCCACTCAGGAATATTAACTGTTTTCTTGGTAAGCAACGCCTTGTGTTTTAGGTTATTGTCTTGCTGAAAGGTGAATTCATCTCCCAGTGTCTAGTGGAATGGAGACTGAACCAGGTATTCCTCTATTATTTTGCCTGTGATTAGCTCCATTCCATTCCATTAATTTTGTATCCTGAAAAACACCCCAGTCCTTAATGATTACACTATGCTTGAAAACATGCAGAGTGGTACTCAGTAATGTGTTGTATTTGCCCCAAACACAATACTTTGTATTCAGGACAAAAAGCTACTTGCTTTGTCAATTTCTTTTGGAGTATTGCTTTATTGACTTGATGCAAACAGGATGCATGTTTTGGAATATTTGTATTCTTTATAGGATTCCTTATTTTCACTCTTTCTATTAGTTTAGTATTGTGGTGTAACTACACAATAGTTAGTTATTTAGATCCATCCTCAGTTCTCTTATCACAACCATTAAACTCTGTAACTGTTTTAAAGTCACCAATTGCCTCATTGTTACGGTTTTCTTCTATCGAAGGAGAGGCGGACCAAAATGCAGCGTGGTTATTTGTATACATCTTTAATAAAGATGAAAACAAACAATACAAAACAATAAACGTGAAAACCTAAACAGCCTATTCTGATGCAAACTAACACAGAGACAGGAACAATCACCCACGAAACACTCAAAGAATATGGCTGCCTAAATATGGTTCCCAATCAGAGACAACGATAAACACCTGCCTCTGATTGAGAACCACTTCAGGCAACCATAGACTTTTCTAGACAACCCCACTATACCACAATCCCAAAACCTACAAAAACCCCAAGACAAAACACACCACATAATTAACCCATGTCACACCCTGGCCTGACCAAAAATAATAAAGAAAACACAAAATACTAAGACCAGGGCGTGACACTCATGGTGAAATCCCTAAGATGTTTCCTTCCTCTCCGGCTGCTGAGTTAGGAAGGACGCCTGTATGTTTGTAGTGAGTGGGTGTATTGATACACCATCTAAAGTGTAATTCATAATTTCACCATGCTAAAAGGAATATTCAATGTCTGTTTTTTTTTCACTGCTCGACTGAGGAACCTTACAGATAATTGTGTGGGGTACAGAGCTGAGGTAGTCATTCAAAATCATGTTAAACCCTGTTGTTGCCATAACAAAGAGGTTGAATACTTATTGAATAATGACATTTCAGCTTTTAATTTTTTTATTAATTTCTTTGACATTATGGGATATAGTGTGTAGGCCAGTGACAAAAAAATCTTAAATAATACATTTTACATTCAGGCTGTAGCCTGTAACACAACAAAATGAAAATGTCAAAGGGTGTGAATATTTTCTGAAGGCACTGTAAATGTCTTCGTATGTAATCATAGAATGCCTGCATGTTCAAGATGGCATGCAGAGGTCACACGTTTGATAACAGCTTTGGACACTCTTGGCATTCTCGCAACCATCTTCATGAGGTAGTCAGTCACCTGGAATGCTTTTCTAACCATCTTGAAGGAGTTCCCACATATGATGAACTTGTTGGCTGCTTTTCCTTCACTCTGCGGTCCAAATCATCCCAAACCATCTCAATTGGGTTGAGGTCGGGTGATTGCGGATGCCAGGTAATCTGATGCAGCACTCCATCACTCTTCTTCTTGGTCAAATAGCCCTTACACAGACTGGAGTTTGAAAAACAAATGATAGTCTCAATAAGAGCAAACCAGGTGGGATGGCGTATCGCTGCAGAATGCTGTGGTAGCCATGCTGGTTAAGTGTGTGTTGAATTCTAAATAAATCACTGACAGTGTCACCAACAAAGCACCCCCACACCAATCACACCTCCTCCTCCATGCTTCACGGTGGGAACCACATATGCGGAGATCATTCGTTCAGCTACTCTGCGTCTCACAAAGACGACGGTTGGAACCAAAAATCGCAAAATTTTACTCATCAGACCAAAGGACAGATTTCCACCGGTCTAATGTCCATTGATTATGTTTCTTGGCACAAGCAAGTCTCTTCTTATTATTAATGTCCTTTAGTAGTGGTTTCTTGCAACAATTCAACCATGAAGGCCTGATTCACACAGTATCCTCTGAAAGTTGATGGTGAGATGTGTCTGTTACTTGAAATCTGTGAAGCTGGTAACGCTAATGAACTTATCCTCTACAGCAGAGGTAACTCTGGGTCTTCCTTTCCTGTGGCGGTCCTCATGAGAGCTAGTTCCATCATAGCGCTTGACTGTTTTTGTGACTGCACTTGAAGAAACATTCAAAGTTCTGGAAATGTTCCAGATTGACTGACCTTCATGTCTTAAATTAATGATGGACTGTCATTTCTCTTTGCTTATTTGAGCTGTTCTTGTCATAATATGGACTTTGTCTTTTACCAAATAGGGCTATCTTCGATATACCACCCCTACCTTGTCACAACACAACTGGTTGGCTCAAACTCATGAAGAAGGAAAGAAATTCCACAAATGAACTTTTAACAAGGCACACCTGTTAATTGAAATGCATTCTAGGTGACTACCTCATGAAGCTGATTGAGAGAATGCCAAGAGTGTGCAAAGCTGTCATCAAGGCAAAGGGTGGCTACTTTGAAGAATCTCAAATATAAAATATATTTAGATTTTTTAACACTTTTTGGTTACCACATGTTCCAATATGTGTTATTTCATCGTTTTGATATCTTCACTATTATTCTACAATGTAGAAAATAGTAAAAATAAAGAAAAGCCCTTGAATGAGTAGGTGTGTCCAAACCTTTGGCTGGTACTGTATATACACTACCATTCAAAGGTTTGGGGTCATTTAGAAATGTCCGTGTTTTTGAAAGAAAAGAAAACCGCTCAGGTGCTACAGACGTTTTCGTGAGAAGACCGATTTTCAGGATGATGTCTCATGGTCTGACAAACACCACTCTAGCTCTGCCACCTTTCACTGCAGATGCGGAAGTACGACACTGGCGGATGTGGTGGATTGAGACACATCCAACTGATATCTATAGTGTAACCTGACAAATGTTGATGGGGATGACACCGGTGCATCAATCGACTAGGAGGTTAAAAGAAACCCTCATTATTTACATCAGCCTAATTGAGGTGTAGATTACATCTCACATTCCAGTGTTCAAACTTGTATACAAGGCTGCATGGGATTTCTCATAATATGAGTCCGTCATACATCAAATAGCAAGTCCACTTTAGGTTTAATGCTAAGAGTCGCTTGTGGATTTGACACCTTTTATGATTTTCAATTTGAATGTCATTATTTCTATATAGACTACAATTTCTTGTTATGAACTTCTAACACAAGTGGGTTGGGTGTGGCTTCGTGATAATGACCACATGAGCAGCCGCTCTGATTTGAAGCTCTAATGCAGGTACACCTCAGACACCGCCAAAGCACCAGCTATGCAAGTGGCGGTTGTCACTAGTTAACACCCGATCTGATCTAGGCCTTAGCTGTGGGATTCACACTGCTTTACTAAAATTGCATTGGCCAATACAGTACTGTAATACCGTAATATATTCCATTTAAATAGCAGACGCTTTTATCCAACAGGGAGTCCACACATTTTCATATGTGACCCCAGTGGGAATTGAACCCACAACTCTGGTGTTGCTAATGCCATGCTCTTACTAACTGAGTCGCATACAGAAACACTACAGTACATAAGTACAATACAATATAAAATGAATACAATACATTGTAGTTTCGCATGTGAAATTGCAAGATCACATGTGGGGTTAAATAATGTTATTCTCCTCACATGTAATGGTGATGTAGATGTTGCTGTTGCAAATTATGTAATACTGTAAAAAGGTAAGAAAATTATAACAACATTTCCCGTGTTATTATTTGACATGTAATATTTCTGAGGGTAGGTATTCTGATTGCGGAGAAAAAAATATATATAAAAAGTCTAAAGGGACAATACAGGATTTAATCCTTCCACCTTGCGTTAATGCTTTTGAATTGAATCTGACTCATGTTTAGGTGGATGAACTGCCACACACTAAGATACTGACAGTACTGGAAAAACGTCCAATGACATGACATGTGTCGGTCACAAAGACCTTTCTCATGGCTATGGCCAAAATGTTGGATGTTAGCAAATGTTATTCTTGCAAGTACACCTTGTGAACAGGTACAGGGCCTTCAGAAAGTATTCACACCCCTTCACTTTTTCCAAAATTTGTTGTGTTACAGCCGGAATATAAAATAGATTAAATTGAGATGTTTTGCTACTGGCCTACAAACAACACCCTATAGTGTCAAATAGGAATTATAATTATGTTTTTTTGAAATTTTGACAAATTATTACAAATGAAAATCGGAAATGTCTTGAGTATTTAACCCCCTTTGTTATAGCGAGCCTAAATAAGTTCAGGAGTACACATTTACTTAACAAGTGACATAATAAATTGCATGGACTGTGTGTAATAATAGTGTTGAACATTATTTTTGAATGACTACCTCATCTCTGTACCCCACACATACTTATCTGTAAGGTCCCTCAGTCGAGCTGTGAAGTTCAAACAGATTCAATCACAAAGACCAGGGAGGTTTTCCAATGCCTTGGTTGATAAAAACAAAAAAAGCAGACATTGAATATCCATTTTAGCATGGTGAAATTATGAATTACACTTTGGATGGTGTAATTGGGGTTGGTATACATACGATAGCCCTATTTGGTAAAAGACCAAGTCCATATTATGGCAAGAACAGCTCAAATAAGCAAAGGGAAATGTCATTCAATCCAAAAAGGTTCAAAAACTTTGAAAGTTTCTTCAAGTGCAGTCGCATAAACCGTCAAGTGCTGAAACTGGCTGTCATCAGGACCAACACAGGAAAGGAAGACCCAGATTTACCTCTGCTGCAGAGGATAAGTTCATTACAGTTACCAACCTCAGAAATTGCAGCCCAAATAAATGTTTCACAGAGTTCAAGTAACAGACAACTGTTCAGATGAGACTGAATGAATCAGGGCTTCATTAATTGCTGCAAAGAAACCACTGCTTTGGCCAAGAAACACGAGCAATGGATTGAAATATGTCCTTTGGTCTGATTGTTCCAAATTTTAGATTTTTGGTTCCAACCGCCATGTCTTTGTGAGACACAGAGTAGGTGAACGGATGATCTCTACATGTGTGGTTCCCTTTGTGAAGCATGGAGGAAAAGGTGCGATAGTGTGGTGGTGCTTTGCTAATGACACTGTCTGTGATTTATTTAGAGTTCAAGGCGCACTTAACCAGCATAGCTACCACAGCGATATGCCATCCCATCTGGTTTGCGCTTAGTGGGACTTACACACCTCCAGGCTGTGTAAGGGCTATTCTACCAAGAAGGAGAGTGATGGAGTGCTGCATCAGATGACCTGGCCTCCACTATCCCTCGACCTGAACCAAATTGAGATGTTTGGGATGAGTCGGACCGCAGAGTGAAGGAACAGTAGCCAACAAATGCTCAGCATATGTGGGAACTCCTTCAAAGCTCTTAGAAAAGTATTCCAGGTGAAGCTGGTTGAGAGAATGCCAAGAGTGTGCAAAGCTGTCATCAAGGCAAAGGGTGGCTATTTGAAGAATCTCAAATATAAAATATATTTTGATATGTTTAACACTTTTTTGGTTAGTAAATTATTCCATGTGTTATTTCATAGGGCACTGCGTACGGCCCGCCACAGGAGTCGCTATTGCGCGATGGGACAAGGACATCCCCCTGCCGGCCAAACCCTCCCCTAACCCTGATGACACTGCGCCAATTGTGCGCTGTCCCATGGGTCTCCCGGTCACAGCCGGCTGAGACAGAGCCTGGACCCAGAATCTCTAGTGGCACAGCTAGTAATGCGATGCAGTGCCTTAGACCACTGCACCACTCGAGAGGCTGAACAGATATTTATATCCAGTACAGTGCCTTCAGAAAGTATTCATGCCCCTTCACTTTTTCCACATTTTGTTGAGTTACAGCCTCATTTTAAAAGGAATTAAATTTAGATTTTTTTGTCATTGGCCTACACACAATAACCCTTTCTTTCCAATGTCTCCAGAGGATATGGCTGCCGTTTTACGGTCTCCTTACCAATTGTGCTATTGTGTGTGTTTTTTAGCGTTATTTGAAACTTATTTCGTCTCGTATGACCGAAAATAACTTCTAGATATCAGGACAGCGATTACTCACCTCGTACTGGAAGAAGATGTTTTCTTTAACGAGTCAAACGTGAAGGATTTACTTCAGACACCCGACAAGGCCCACATCCCCATCATTGGTAGGAGAAAGAGACAGAGATATCGGGGATGTAGGTCGGGTGCCTTGTAAGGATTCAACGATGAGTGGGTAATCTGCCTTTACCATCAGTCCTATTAGCCAACGTACAATCATTGGATAACAAAATAGACAAGCTACGATCATGAAAATCCTACCAACGGTACATTACAAAATGTTATATCTTATGGTTCACCGAGTCGTGGCTGAACGATGACATGAATAACATACAGCTGGCGGGGTTTAAGCTGAATCAGCAGCGTAAGACAAGGGGTGGTGGTCTGGGTATGTTTGTAAACAACAGCTGGTGCACAAAATCTGCTCGCCTGAGGTAGAGTATCTCATGATAAGCTATAGACCACACTATATACCAAGAGAGTTTTCATCCATATTTTTTGTAGCTGTCTATTTACCACCACAAACCGATGCTGGCAATAAAACCTCACTCAATGAGCTGTATAAGGCCATAAGCAAACAGGAAAATGCTCATCCTGAGGCGGCGCTCCTAGTGGCTGGGGACTTTAATGCAAGGAAACAAATCCGTTTTACCTAATTTCTACCAGCATGTTAAATGTGCAACCATAGGAAAAAAACTCTAGACCACCTTTACTCCACACACAGAGACGATACAAAGCTCTCCCTTACCCTCCATTTGGCAAATCTGACCATAAATATATTGTCCTGATATCTGCTTACAAGCAAAAACTAAAGCAGGAAGCACCAGTGATTTGGTCAATAAAGAAGGGGTCAGATGAAGCAGATGCTAATTTACAGGACTGTTTTGCTGGCACAGACTGGAATATGTTCCAGGCTTCTTCCGATGGAATTGAGGAGTACACCACGTCACTGGCTTCATCAATATTTATGCTGCAATAGTTTGTGTCGGGGGGCTAGGGTCAGTTTGTTATATCCTGTAGTATTTCTTCTGTTTTATCCGGTGTCCTGTGTGAATTCAAGTATGCTCTCTCTAATTCTCTCTCTCTTTTTCTCTATTTCCTTCTTTCTTTCTCTCTCTAGGAGGACCTGAGCCCTAGGACCATGCTTCAGGACTACCTGGCCCGATGACTCCTTGCTTTCCCCAGTCCACCTGGCTGTGCTGCTGCTCCAGTTTCAACTGTTCTGCCTGTGGCTATGGAACCCTGACCTGTTAGAGTAGCAGCTCAAATTTTCAATAAATTTGCAAACATTTCTAAAAAATGTTTTCACTGTCATTATTATCTGTAGAGGAGTGAGAAAAACATATATATAGGGGTACGAATACTTTCTGAAGGTACTGCATTTAAATGGATTGAATGAAATGGTCATTACCAAAACATAAAGCAGTTACACAACTATTTTGAATAAATTGCTACTGAAGGGCCATTAGCCACAGTTCTAGAGTAAAAAGGAGCCATGCAGGATTCTATCCTTGCACCTTACACTTTTGAATTGTATCTGACCATTATTTTTGTTGTTGGATGAACTACCACACACTAAGATACTGACAGAACGGCAAAACCTCCAATGACATGATATGTGTCGGTCACGAAGACCTTTCTCAAGGCCATGACCAAAATGTTGGATGTTAGCAAATGTTACACAACTGTTTTGAATACTGTGCTACTAAAGGACCATTAGCCAGGGAATTCGATTGGCTAAAACCTTGACTCCTCATAAAAGGAACAGTCAAATAAGGAGGGGGCAGGTTTCCAATAAGTAAATAACTCTCCATCCATTATAAAAGCAGCCACAACTCCTTCATCCTCCTCAGAACATCCAGTGAATATTGAGGATCACTTCTTGTCGTGAAGCCATCGCGATGAAGTGGAGTCCAGTTTGCCTCATGGCAGTGGCCATGCTTATCGGTCTATGTGACGCTCAATCCGTGAAAGGACAGAATTCACTACCGACGTGGCCTTCCCAACCGCTTCCTCCGGAGCCTGCTCAACTCCTTCCTCAGACGCCTGCCCAACCCCTTCTTCAGAAGCCTACCCAACCCCTTCCTCAGCGGACTACCCAACCCCTTCCTCAGTGGCCTGCCCAATCCCTTCCTCAGAGGCCTACCCAACCCCTTCCTCAGAGGCCTACCCAACCCATTCCTCAGAGGCCTACCCAACCCCTTCCTCTGTGGCCTGCCCAACCCATTCCTCCGTGGCCTACCCAACCCCTTCCTCAGAAGCCTGCCCAACCCCTTCCTCCGTGGCCTGCCCAACCTCTTCCTCAGTGGACTACTCAACCCCTTCCTCAGCGGACTACCCAACCCCTTTCTCAGTGGCCTTCCCAACCCCTTCCTCAGAGCCCTACCCAACCCATTCCTCAGAGGCCTACCCAACCCATTCCTCCGTGGCATGCCCAACCCCTTCCTCCTTGGCCTGCCCAACCCCTTCCTCAGCGGACTACCCAACCCCTTCCTCAACGAACTACCCAACCCCTTCCTCAGTGGCCTGCCCAACCCCTTCCTCAGAGGCCTACCCAACCCCTTCCTCCATGGCCTGCCCATCCCCTTCCTCAGCAGACTACCCAACCCCTTCCTCAGCGGCCTGCCCAACCCCTTCCTCAGTGGCCTGCCCAACCCCTTCCTCAGTGGCCTTCCCAACCCCTTCCTCAGAGGCCTACCCAACCCCTTCCTCAGTGGACTGCCCAACCCCTTCCTCAGTGGCCTGCCCAACCCCTTCCTCCATGGCGTGCCCAACCCCTTACTCAGATGCCTGCCCAACCCCTTCCTCAGAGGCCTACCCAACCCCTTCCTCAGTGGCCTGCCCAACCCCTTCCTCAGAAGCCTACCCAACCCCTTCCTCAGAGGCCTACCCAACCCCTTCCTCAGTGGCCTGCCCAACCCCTTCCTCAGAAGCCTACCCAACCCCTTCCTCAGAGGCCTACCCAACCCCTTCCTCAGAGGCCTACCCAACCCCTTCCTCAGTGGCCTGCCCAACCCCTTCCTCAGAAGCCTACCCAACCCCTTCCTCAGAGGCCTACCCAACCCCTTCCTCCGTGGCCTGCCCAACCCATTCCTCAGAGGCCTGCCCAAACCCTTCCTCCGTGGCCTGACCAACCTCTTCCTCAGAGGCCTGCCCAAACCTTTCCTCAGAGGCCTGCCCAAACCCTTCCTCAGAGGCCTACCCAACCCCTTCCTCAGAGGCCTACCCAACCGCTTCCTCAGAGGCCTGCCCAAACCCTTCCTCAGATGCCTGCCCAACCCCTTCCTCAGCAGACTACCCAACCCCTTCCTCAGAAGCCTACCCAAACCCTTCCTCCGTGGCCTGCCCAACCCATTCCTCAGAGGCCTGCCCAAACCCTTTCTCCGTGGCCTGCCCAATCTCTTCCTCAGTTGCCTGTCCAACCCCTTCCTCAGTGGAATGTCCAACCCCTTCCCCAGAGGCCTGCCCAAACACTCCCTGAGAGGCCAGCACAACCCCTTTCTCAGAAGCCTGACAAACCCCTTCCTCAGAAGCCTGACCAACCCCTTCCTCAGAAGCCTGACCAACCCCTTCCTCAGAGGCCTGCCCAACACCTTCCTCAGAGGCCCACCCAAACCCTTCCTCAGTGGCCAGACCATCCCCTTCCTCAGAGGCCCGCCCAACCCCTTCCTCACTGGTCAACCCAACCCTTTCCTCAGTGGCCCACTCAAACTCTCCCTCAGTGGCCCGCCCAGCCCCTTCCTCAGAGGCCCACCCAACCCTTTCCTCAGTGGCCTGCCCAACCCTTTCCTCAGTGGCCTGCCCAGCCTCTTCCTCAGTGGCCCGCCCAACCCCGTCCTCAGACGCCTGCCCAACGCCTTCCTCAGAAGCCTGCCCAACCACCTCAGGCGCCTAAGTTACCCACTGGCCCGATACACCAAGGCCCAAAGCAGACCTGTGATGTTGAGGGCAATGACAAGGTGCAATGTGGACTTCCTGACATCACTGGTGCCAAATGTGAGGCCATAAACTGCTGTTTCGATGGGCGTATGTGCTTCTATGGGAAAGCAGGTAGGTGTTGGACCATGCTCATTTTAATCTAGAACTCTATGTTGTAACAGTGTGATTTCAAAGTTTATAGCCAGCTGTGCACATTCCATTTGGATGCAGATGACAAATGATGTAAAAGGAATAATAACGCCATCTGCTAGCCAGCCGGTTGGGCTATACTGGTAGCAAAGAGAAGCCAGCAGCCATGTGGATGAATGGAGACCAGGCTAAAAGTGTGTTTGTCAACAGAGCAGTTTAGAACACGTTGTGACGTATTCCCAAAAAGATAATACATTGATTTTGGCTAATATGTTAGTTGCCACTAATGTAACCTCTAAGCTGAGCGCCCACCGAGAGAAGTACGAGATTGAACTTGGTCACCAACCGGTCACCAACCGGTCGATCTACAAGGCCTTACCTGTCAATCGGCAAACATTTCTGTAAAAACCCCAACGATAAAGCCTTGTGGCCATTTGATAATTGTTCAGCAGTCTTATGGCTTGCCGGTAGAAGATGTTAAGGAGTCTTTTGGTCCTAGACTTCGGTACCGCTTGCCGTGCAGTAGTAGAGAGAACAGTCTATGACTTGGGTGACTGGATTCTTTGACAATTTTTGGGGCCTTCCTCTGACACCGCCTAGTATATAGGTCCTGGATGGCAGGAAGTTTGGCCCCATTGATGTACTGGACCATAAGCACAACCCTCTGTCGCGCCCTACGGTCAGAAGATGCAGAGAGTTTTCATACCAGGCCGTGATGCAATTGTTATGAGTTCAACCAGGCAGAGCTACTGTTTTTATGAGTTAATGTTTAAGTTCTTACTCAGCACTGTCAGCACATTTTAATAAGCCTTAAAAGGCGCGTTCTTCCTATTTCCACTCAGCGCTACAACTAGCACAGCAGCAGTAATGAATAAGTAGGAAAGCATATCGACAGACTATTTCAGTTTCTCTGTTCATAGGAGTAACAACATGAATTTGTGCACGAGGCAGAAATAAGCGTAAGTTGATTTTGACATTCATGCGTTTCACTCCAAAATGGCCAGCATGCATCTTGGTCAGCATGGTCTCCTTCTTCTCCTTGGTAAAATACTCAAGTCTAAGTATATTTGCACTGCTGTGTTTCTCTCTCCATCTCTCTGTCTTCCACTTCCCACCTTTCTCTCCCTCTCTCACCATTTGATGGATCAGGTTTAACTGGAAAACACTCAGTTTGTAATTTTGTATTAAATTAACCGCTATTCATTATATACCAATACAGAACTTGTTTTTGCGTGGATTCCTCAACTCGGTTAGCTTTAACAGCTAGGATCGCTATTTCTTGTCCCGGATTCGCGCTTAACAGAAAGGTTGAAGCCTGCTTGACAGAGACGCTAAGCTGCTAGCCATCAAGCTAATTAAGTTAGTAACAGATGACTTTTGCAATGGAGCCCTCTTTGTCTGGAGAAATAAATTAATGGTTCCAGCGCTGTATCTATTATGCTTTGTTTCGGGACAAACCGGATAACTTGGAGTACCAATGCAATTGCCAAGGATTATAGGCTTGGCTTAAGATGGCTTCCTTGATCATGCAGGTCGCCAGCCAACGTAAGAAACTGAGGAAAACGCAGAAAGGAATGTTTACATTTTCGACACCGGTGGCTGGACGGCATTTGCGCTTGTTCGATGTACTGTATCTCCACTTTGTAGTTCGTCATTATCCGACTGGCCGGTGTTGCCCAGAGCTCTCCCATCTGATAGCGTAGTCGAAGGAGCACAGCATGAGGAAAAAGGCAGTCAACGATGGTCGCATGTTACGAGCAGTGGAAGCCGAAGACAGCGACCTCCCCGCAAAGCCGTCAACACTCCCAACGAGAGGCCTGGAGGGGATACAAATTAATACTTTCGCTGTCCTGGAGCCTGATCTTCCTGCACCTTCACCGCTGCGGGGTGCATGTGTCTGCGGCCGCAGTGCCTACTACTACATTTTCAAAGTTGGATCGAGCAGGGCTTTTCCATCTGTCGAAGGCCTGAATCCTGTGAAGCGTGGGGGTGGGTGGATTTCCTCGTTCTTCTCGCCAGCCGTGATTTTGGGCAGCTCCATGATAATAATTGTGACCGTTCCTGATGCAAAAACAATGTCCTATCCAGGAGCGAGCGTAAATTACATTACTAAGCTGCTCCCGAATGTACTACGCCAGGACATGGAAATCGATTCTATCGTAGTCCATGTGGTTTTAATGACATTATGAAGAGCAGCTCTGAACAGCTGAAACTGGATTTTAAAGAGCTGATTGACTCTCTGCTAGACACTAACAAAAGACCCATCATATCTGGCCCTGTGCCCTCTGAATCGTGGCATTGAAAGCTTTAGCAGGATTCTTTCTCTTCACAACTGGCTACGTGATTATTGCAGCTCAATGGAGGTAACTTTTGTTTACAATTTCGATACCTTTTGAAAACAAAACACATTTTATAAGGATGGGATTCACACATTTTTGGGATTCCTGGATCCTGTCACAGCATTATAAGACTGCGTTGAGACAATGACTTACCAATTACCCAAGCCCAGCTAATCACTACCATTGTGACGCAGAGTTGTCATAATGCTTCAGCAAATGTACATTACACCAGGGGTGTTGGTGGAAACAATATAAGTAACAATTTGTCTCTCTAACTGCTCTGAATGCCTCTGCTGATCCTACTGCAGTAATCATGTGCCTACTGTTAGGTTCTAATTATCAGAGAAAGAACTCGAAAGATACTATGAAAGCTTAAACCGAGTTTATTCTTCCCAAAGGATTGAACAGCTGAATTGACAAAAACTTGTTCACAATAGTGGTGGTATATGTACCCCACTTTGGGTGGAGTCTCCTTTTCGCTAAACATCTTTACTGCTAGGCAGGAAACTAAATGATATGGGCAATACATGGTTCCTCGTTCCTTAACGTGACCTCGGCTCTCTCCCCTTATCAGTACTGCCACATGTAATCATTTTCCCTGCACTCAGCACATTCCAAGCTTAATTGCACCCACGATAACCCTTCCTCCTACAGAACCATTAACTCCTGGTGTAGACCCTCGACTACGGCACCCCTCATATCTCTAGCGTAACTAATGATTAATATTCAAAGTTTAGAAATCTGAACTCATCAGTCCCTCTTTGAACATTTGATATCATACTGTTGGGTTCGACATTTTGAACATTGAGAAATTAAATAAATGATAGAGAAGAAGCATAGAATCAAAGGAGAAAGTTAAGGGTTCCCTTAAGGGAGTAATCAGGGTTTCTGTTGAAGTATCTGGTTACCTTCTTCCTGTTGGGCATAAACTGTACGGATTGGAGAGAGGGAGTGTCTTAAGTGGGATATAAATATCTGTATGTGATAAATGTTGGGTTGTCTGATTACAGTTGTACAGAACCTTTAGGAAGAATTCAACTTGGTTAAAGCTTCTCTAGTGTCCGTGGGTTATTTACTTTGAAAAATAAGAACCTAACAGATGGTGAGCTTGCCAGGAGTTCACCACGATTTGTAGTCAAACCAAAAAGTGTCCAGATCAGTGGAGCAGAGCTGGCAACAAACAAGGTAGGCTAGTTCCTTTGTCTGTCTCCACTCATTTTGACATATTGGGGAGATGAGATTCGTTGGCTGAATTTATTATAGGATACGGACCTGGAGAACCAAAGTTGAATTCTATTGGCCCATTGTGTAATGACCGGTCGTAGCTTTATAGTAAATGGTAAGGCCCGGAGGGTAAACTCATGCAGGCTGTAGGGTAAGTCCTAGGGGGTAAAGTCATGCAACCTGTAGGGTAAGTCCTAGGGGGTAAATCCCTAGTAGGTTGGTTCCTGCTAGTACTATAAAGTCAATAGTAACTCCCAGTGGGTTAATACCTGTGATTACTATTAATAAAGGGTGAGTCCCGGAAGGTAAGCCTGTGCAGGTTGTTAACCTGCGAAGGTTAAGTCCTAGGGGGTAAATACCCTGCATAAACTCCCTGCATAAACTATAATGGAGTGAGAGCCTAGTTCTAGTAGCCATAAAAGTGAGTGTGTGAATGGGAGGTTAGTTGTGTGCCCTGTTGGGGTGATGAACCATGGCAGATTATGTGGAAATAGGAAGGCAAGCGTGAATAATTTTGGTGATGTGTGTTATCAATAATAGGGATATTGGAGGAGGTACGGCACAAAGCCATTAAGTTATCCATATTCTCCAGTAAAAGATTTGCAGATGCTATGGTATCAGTTCTAAAACAAGGTATTAACTGTTGTGACCAATTAATTATTATCCTGGGAAGTGTGTAGTGCTATTTTAGAAAATAGTTAATAGAAGGTGTGTATTATAGACGGGAGTGAAGAAATCTAAAATACATGAACACTGTCGGGAGTGTTAGGGAATAATAATTATAATAATTATTGATATGGCGACAAACGGACCCGTTTCTCCCTGTAATATAGAGATAGCGGAATTTAATAAAGCCATGGAGGCGCTAAAAGAAGCGCACCAGCATTCTACCAATTCAACTGGAATATGAAAATAGTTTTGCTGCTGAAATTTTCCTGCTGACGGAGAATTCAAATCAAATAAAGAATTCAGGGAGGCAATTATGACTTGGCACAAGGACATAAAACCCGAATCAAAAGCTAAATATACCAGCGTTTTGATGTCAGTATTCTATAAAAAAAATCTATCACGAAAAAGCCAGAAGGTGTAACACCAGTACACTAATACAGAAGGACTGGGAACAGAAGTGTATTTGCGCTTCTGCTTCAATGACGGAGTTGAACCCTGTGATAAAACGATCATTGTGGGGGTAGTAGATTTAATTAAAGACAATGTTTTGAGAGTGGAATATGACTACGCTCACCTCGCAGACGTGCGAGGGGTTAATAGGGCCATAGAGAAAATCACTAACTATAGTTTCAATGGCCAGGATAAAATGTAGAAATGTAGCGAAAAAACATCAAAGCATAAGGAGATAGACTCACATCTAAAACAGGGAGCTATCGGGCATTGGAAGAATGAGTGTAAGGTGATACTGGAACCTAGTGCATTAGCAGGAAATGCAGCTATACAAGAGTTTGCATCTTTTTCAAAAGATCAACAAATACTCGTTTTGAGGTTAGCATGAATGGAACTTTCACCTGGCGGTGTATAGTCTCTGTTCAATCGATAGGTGGTACATAGATATTACAGTTTCTATGTGAAGGAAGACGTATGAGATAATGTTTTACTTAACTGTTTAGGAAAGATCAGTAATGTACTGGAGTAAATCGCTAGACTCAGTGGCAAAAAGAATGACACCGTGCCTTAGGGCAGTAAAGGCGACAGAAATGGTGTTGCATCCCATGGCTTCCATTATAATGGGTAAAAAACTAAATAGATATGTATGTTCCACACGCAGTAGTAACCATAGTGGACAGCACGAGAGCACAACATGTTACTCGTGCAAGATGGACAAATATTAAATGGGGAAAATCTACAATTTCATAAGATTGGTGCTTTGAATCCTGCGTTGTTAATGCTGTTGCATGGGGAGGGTGAATCGCATACATGTGACCCAGATCAGGTTACTCCAAAACTTAGGCCTGATTTGCAATAGACAGCATTGGCATCGGGAAAAATATTGTATACAGGCTCTAGTTATATGAACAAAGAAGGGAATAGAGCAACGTGGTATGCATTTGGAGTAGTTCATGATTTCGGTACATTGTGGTCACCACCGGGCAGGTTAACCTCTCTGGGATATGTACTGTTAGGGAAAATGCACTCAGGGAAAATGCAGAGCGCCAAATAAATTACTTTAAAAATCAAACTTTCATTAAATCACACATGCAAGATAGCAAATTAAAGCTCCACTTGTTGTGAATCCAGCCAACATGTCAGATTTCAAAAAGGCTTTTCGGCAAAAGCAAACGATGCTATTATCTGAGGATAGCACCTCCGTAAACAAAGAGAGAAAAGCATATTTCAACCCTGCAGGCGCAACACAAAACGCAGAATAAAAATATAATTCATGCCTTACCTTTGACAAGCTCCTTTTGTTGGCACTCCAATATGTCCCATGAACATCACAAATGGTCCTTTTGTTCGATTAATTCGATCGATATATATCCAAAATGTCAATTTATTTGGAAGGTTTGATCCAGAAAAACACCGGTTCCAACTTGCAAAATACAAAATATCTCAAAAGTTACCTGTAAACTTTGCCAAAACATTTCAAACTACTTTTGTAATACAACATTAGGTATTTTTTTACGTAAATAATCAATCAAATTGAAGACGGGATGATCTGTGTTCAATACAGGAGCAAAACAAACTGTAGCTAGCTTTCTGGTCACGCCCCTCTATCTAACAGTACACTTCAAGTGACCCTCATTCAAGATGACCGTACTTCTTCATTACACAAAGGAAAAGCCTCAACCAATTTCTAAAGACTGTTGACATCCAGTGGAAGTGATAGAAACTACAAGAAGGTCCCTTAGAAATCTTGATTCCCAATGAATACACATTGAAAAGAGAGTGACCCCCCCCCCCCCCCCAAAAAAAAAAAAATCTGAATGGTTTGTCCTCGGTGTTTCGCCTGCTAAATAAGTTCTGTTAAACTCATAGACATGATTCAAACAGTTTTAGAACCTTCAGAGTGTTTTCTATCCAAATTTATAGAAAACACTCTGATAATATGCATATCTTATCTTCTGGGGATGTGTAGCAGGCAGTTGAATTTGGGCATGCATTTCATCCGGACGTGAAAATACTGCCCCCTGTCACCAAGAAGTTAACAGCAACAGGAACACCAATAAAAAGGGTCTGGAGGTAAAGGTAATTATTAGAATAATGTCAGTTACCCAGTAAATTAACAGTGGTGAAATGTGAAGCTCATATTAGTCGAACAGATAAAATCATCATAGGTAATCGTAAAGCAGACGAAATGGCTAAGGCGGCTGCCTTGGTGAGAGAAAGTGTTATGGAACCACATGTATATATTGTGGATTCCTTACGATGAGACATTGGCTAAATTTGCCACAGGAAAATGTATTATGGGTTGAAGATTCTAGGCGAAATGCCAGGGAATGGATTCTAAAGACAACACCTTTAAATTTTATGACCGAACACTCATTGCAAATGCAGAAGGCCTTAGGGTTTGTTTAAATAATTAGACATTTATGTGGTTTTATTTTTAAATACATTTACATTTGATTTTGTCTTATTCTGGAATGGGATTCTAGAATGGTCGAAAGGGTGGAAGGGTCACGAGGAATTAGCATTGGGGTTACCAAACCAAAAATGAACTTTACATTTTTGATGTGGTATGATGGTTACAGAGAAGAGGATGATAAACCCCAGATTAAGCTGGAATGGCATTTTGTTGTGTGATCATAGTTCGGAGGCCATAAGTCTCTGAATTTGTAAACTTCGCAGTGACTGTCTGTTCATTGTTTGTTCATTTGTTTGTTTGTTTAATTAATGTTTTATAATCATTTCTTAGTTTGTTTTATTCATGTTTTATTATCATTGTTCTACATTTATTAGTAATTTCCAAGTTTATATGAATTGAACATTAGGATGCTATTGTTCAAGAGGAGGGACTGTTGGGTTTGACATTTTGAACATTGAGATATTAAATAAATGATAGAGAAGAAGCATAGAATCAAAGGAGAAAGTTAAGGGTCCTCTGTAGAAAGCCAGAAGGCTTTGGAATGTGTTTGATGGAGGAGAGGAGAGCGACGTGTTGATATAGGGAAGACAGGTGGATATCTGTGGATTAGGTGAAGGTGGGGTGGAGGTCAGCAAATGAAGGGTGAGGTTAGTTCCCCTTAACCTGTCTGGGAACGGGGTTCTACTAGTGGAACACCTCGCCAACAGCCAATGAAATTGCAGGGCGCCAAATACAAATCAACAGAAACCTCATAAATCAAATTTCTCAAACATACAAGTATTAGGCACCATTTTAAAGATGAAATTGTCATTATTCCAGCCACAGTGTCTGATTTAAAAAAATGTTTTACAGCGAAAGCTCCACAAACCATTATGTTAGGTCACCACCAAGTCACAGGAAAACCCAGCCATTTTTCCAGCCAAAGAGAGGAGTCACAAAAAGCACAAATAGAGATAAAATTAATCACTAACCTTTGATGATCTTCATTAGATGACACTCATAGGACTTCATGTTACACAATACATGTATGTTTTGTTCGATATTTATATCCAAAAATCTCATTTTACATTGGCGTGTTATGTTCAGTAGTTCAGTAGTTCCAAAACATGTGGTGATTTTGCAGAGAGCCACCTCAATTTACAGAAATACTCATTATAAATGTTGTGAAAACACAAGTGTTATGCATGGAGCTTTAGATACACTTCTCCTTAATGCAACCGCTGTGTCAGATTTCAAAAAAACTTTACGAAAAAAGCAAACCATGCAATAATCTGAGTACGGAGCTCAGAGCCCAAACCAGCCAAAATAAATATCCGCCATGTTGCGCAGTCAACATTAGTCAGAAATAGCATTAAAAGTATTCACTTACCTTTGATGCTCTTCATCAGAATGCACTCCCAGTAATCCCAGTTCCACATTAAATGTTTGATTTGTTCAATAAAGTGAATCATTTATGTCCATTTACCTCCTTTTGTTAGGGCGTTTGGTTAACAAATCAAAACGCGCGTGCAACTTCCAGCGGAAAGGTCGGATGAAAATTCCAAAAAGTTAGATTACTGGTCGTAGAAACATATCAAACGTTGTATAGAATCAATCTTTAGGATGTTTTTATAATAAATGTTCAGTAATGTTCCAACAGGAGAATTCCATTGTCTGTAGAAAAGCCATGGAACGAGAGCTAACTCTCTCGTGGCCGTGCGTCACGAGCCTGTGACACTCTGCCAGACCACTGACTCAAAGAGCCCTCATTCCCCTCTCCTTTATAGTAGAGGCCTCAAACAAGTTTCTAAAGATGGTTGACATCTAGAGGAATCTTTAGGAAGTGCAATTTCACCCCATAGACACTGTATTCGATAGGCCAAGCTTTGAAAATCTATAAACCTCAGATTTCCCACTTCCTGGTTGGATTTTTCTCAGGTTTTCGCCTGCCATATGAGTTCTGTTATACCAACAGACATCATTCAAACAGTTTTAGAAACGTTAGAGTGTTGTCTATCCAAATCTACTAATATTATGCATATATTAGCATCTGGGACTGAGTAGGAGGCAGTTTACTCTGGGCACGCTTTTCAAGTGGGATATAAATATCTGGACGGGACAAATGTTGGGTTGTCTGATTACAGTTGTACAGAATCTTTGGGAAGAATTCAACTTGGTTAAAGCTTCTCTAGTGTCTGTGGGTTATTTACTATGAAAAATAAGAACCTAACAATATTATTCAACATTGCAGAAACCTGGAAATTACTTAAAAATGTACAAACAATGACACAAAAAAAATCTAAAAATTAACATTCACAGTGAGGTTTACAAACTCAAGAGAGTTATGGCCTCTGTTCTACAATCACATCATACACAATCGTATTTCCATTTTTCATAGAACACTGATAATAACATGTCCACTGGAGCTGTTGACTTCTTCCATTTCAACTTTCTCCTTCTGGTTCCTAAGAGAGTGATAGCACAAGACTTGAAAAGCAATGAGAATCACAAAACATTTTATATATATATATATATATATATATATATATATATATATATATATATATATATATATATATATATATATTCTATATCTATATTTATTGAGTATCCAAAACATACAATATACTTGCAATGAAGCCGGTCAACAACTACACCACACCAGTCATCCAACAGACTCCCATTCAGAGTGACACACCGAAGCATCCTGGGTCAATGACCCTGGCAAGGGACTTAGACAGATCTCCCACCAGGCAAAAAAACACTATTACATGCGTGTGTCCTGTATGTGTGTATTTGAGTGTGTGTATATGCATGTGTACAAACACCTGCATGGCATCAGCCTCAGGCAAACCAGCATTAGCCGTTAAAACACTGCCTCTCAGTGTCATTCAAACATACTTTTTATTGTGTTTATTTTTACTTCATTTTTTACCGTCATTCTATCTCCAGCACAGTAACTCCACTCCCTCTTGTCACCAATTCCACATCCCAACCCTCAGCTTCCCTCAGCCCTTCCCACCTATCTCTGCTGGCCAACCTCTTCGGAATTCTACGCAACATATATCTTTCAACTATGCTGTGATGTTCAACGTAAAACTACAATCTATCTAATCGAATAGAATCCACAGATTGCGAATTGAAGATGAATAGTTTTACTAAGAGTATTAGTATATTAGTAATTGACTGACCCGGTCTTTCCATATCTCCTAACAGTACTATATCCAGGGTCAATTTTAGATCAATGCTATGCATTTTCAGCCATTCCTGAACCTGAGACCAGAAACAGGCTAACAGAGGGCAATAACAAAATAAATGGTCTATTGATTCTGTATCCTCACAACAAAATCTGCAGAGCTTCGATGATTTTATGCCCCAAATATTCAACATTTTGTTGGTGGCAAGCATTCTATATAATAATTTTAGCTGAAAAGCACGAAGTCTTTAATCTTGCGTCGTTTTACATATCAACTCATACACCCTGTATCATGGAATCAATGTATCATGAATCATGAATTCATGAATCATGTATCATGAATATCATGAATCAAAAATCTCAAACTATTTTGCAATCTGTGTGGCACAGTAGTCAACATCCTGGTCTTCAAATGAAACTGGTATACTTTGCTATTTATGCTCTTTTTATTCCTCCACCAGTTTTGATCCTTCATATTGGGCAGACAGACCAGTTCCCTACCTCCTCCCGCTGCCACCTGCCTCCTCCATTTTGGGGGTAATGCTGTAATCAGTTGGTTGTACTCTTGGATTGAGCAGACCTTCCCGCACAATTCTGGAAACTCCATGAAGGACATAACTCCACCATTCCAATTTACAATATAATTTATGAACAAAATACCCTTTTCAAACATCTTTCCCATAAATACAGGTATTTTATCAACCAGCACATTTGATTTCAGCCATAATAATATATATATATTTTCAAGGGGATGAAATTGTAGCCAGCTCTGCAATGCTTGATTGAAAAAGAGAGATATGTTGAAAAAAGTATAATTTTCAATTAATCGAAAATGAGACATGGCAATCTGCACAAGGGCAAAAGGGCAATTTTTAAACAATGTATTAGCTTTTCTTAGTAATCTACTTGAGAACCATTTAGAGTTCAAGGTAAGCTTTTGAATAAGTGCAGCTTTTAGAGAGAGGTTTAGTACTTCTATATTTAATAATCCCAACCCACCCAATTCATATTCATTATATAGATAGCTTATATAGCTTTATTTTGCCTGGTTTAGCATCCCAGATGAAGCAAAATATGTATTGCTCATATGATTTGAAAAATGAATCAACAGCAGAAGGCAGCACCATTAATGAATAAACTGAGATATGACTAAGGAGTAAAATCAGGGAAATTTTCCATAAAGAGGCAAAAAAACACTATTACATGCGTGTGTCCTGTATGTGTGTATTTGAGTGTGTGTACACACAAAATCTACAATGGATTGGTTCAAAAATAAACATATCCAGGTGTTAGAATGGCCAAGTCAAAGTCCAGACCTGAATCTAATCGAGAATCTGTGGAAAGAACTGAAAACTGCTGTTCACTAATGCTCTCCATCCAACCTCACTGAGCTCGAGCTGTTTTGCAAGGAGGAATGGGAAAAAAAATGTCAGTCTCTCGATGTGCAAAACTGATACAGACATACCCCAAGCGACTTACAGCTGTAATCGCAGCAAAAGGTGGCGCTACAAAGTATTAACTTAAGGGGGCTGAATAATTTTGCACGCCCAATTTTTCAGTTTTTGATTTGTTAAAAAGGTTTGAAATATCCAATAAATGTCGTTCCACTTCATGATTGTGTCCCACTTGTTGTTGATTCTTCACAAAAAAATACAGTTTTATATCTTTATGTTTGAAGCCTGAAATGTGGCAAAAGGTCGCAAAGTTCAAGGGGGCCGAATACTTTCGCAAGGCACTGTATTTACCTCTCCATGGTTGCAGGATCTTGTCTATTTTTACAATCTTTCTATTGAAATTCATTGTGATATGAATACAGAGTATGTCTACTTCACCATCAGCCTGTTTTATAGGGAAACTGCAGGGTCATGTAAAAGTTGTATTTTTTTAAAGATCCAATACGTAACATTGTGCACAATTAGGTTTTAGTCCAGAGAGTACAGAAAAGTTATCTAAATCTACAATGAGACATTGCAGGGATCTAGCTTGCGGACTTAATATAAAACTTGAGTCATCGGCATACATGGACACCTTTGTTATTAAGCCTTGGATTTCTAATCCTCTAATGTTGTTATTGGATCTGATTTTAATAGCAAGTATTTCGTTGGCCCTAACGAATAGATATGGTGACAGCGGACACCTTTTTTAACAATTCAAAACTCGGAGAAAGACGTTATTTACTATTTTACACCCGGGGTTGCTATACATTACTTTTACCCATTTTATAAAGAGACTCACCAAAATTGAAAAAAATCCAGGCATTTATAAATAAAGTCCAGTCTTGTTTTATCAAATGCCTTTTCAAAATCCATTATAAATTCCAGGCCTGGCTTCTTAGATGTTTCATGATAGTTCTATTATTTCTAGTAGTGTTTGTATATTATCTTCAATACAGTGCCTTGCGAAAGTATTCGGCCCCCTTGAACTTTGCGACCTTTTGCCACATTTCAGGCTTCAAACATAAAGATATAAAACTGTCTTTTTTTGTGAAGAATCAACAACAAGTGGGACACAATCATGAAGTGGAACGACATTTATTGGATATTTCAAACTTTTTTAACAAATCAAAAACTGAAAAATTGAGTGTGCAAAATTATTCAGCCCCCTTAAGTTAATACTTTGTAGCGCCACCTTTTGCTGCGATTACAGCTGTAAGTCGCTTGGGGTATGTCTCTATCAGTTTTGCACATCGAGAGACTGACATTTTTTCCCATTCCTCCTTGCAAAACAGCTCGAGCTCAGTGAGGTTGGATGGAGAGCATTTGTGAACAGCAGTTTTCAGTTCTTTCCACAGATTCTCGATTGGATTCAGGTCTGGACTTTGACTTGGCCATTCTAACACCTGGATATGTTTATTTTTGAACCATTCCATTGTAGATTTTGCTTTATGTTTTGGATCATTGTCGTGTTGGAAGACAAATCTCCCTCCCAGTCTCAGGTCTTTTGCAGACTCCATCAGGTTTTCTTCCAGAATGGTCCTGTATTTGGCTCCATCCATCTTCCCATCAATTTTAACCATCTTCCCTGTCCCTGCTGAAGAAAAGCAGGCCCAAACCATGATGCTGCCACCACCATGTTTGACAGTGGGGATGGTGTGATCAGGGTGTTGCTTTTACGCCAAACATAACGTTTTGCATTGTTGCCAAAAAGTTCAATTTTGGTTTCATCTGACCAGAGCACCTTCTTCCACATGTTTGGTGTGTCTCCCAGGTGGCTTGTGGCAAACTTTAACCGACACTTTTTATGGATATCTTTAAGAAATGGCTTTCTTGCCACTCTTCCATAAAGGCCAGATTTGTGCAATATACGACTGATTGTTGTCCTATGGACAGAGTCTCCCACCTCAGCTGTAGATCTCTGCAGTTCATCCAGAGTGATCATGGGCCTCTTGGCTGCATCTCTGATCAGTCTTCTCCTTGTATGAGCTGAAAGTTTAGAGGGACGGCCAGGTCTTGGTAGATTTTCAGTGGTCTGATACTCCTTCCATTTCAATATTATCGCTTGCACAGTGCTCCTTGGGATGTTTAAAGCTTGGGAAATCTTTTTGTATCCAAATCCGGCTTTAAACTTCTTCACAACAGTATCTCGGACCTGCCTGGTGTGTTCCTTGTTCTTCATGATGCTCTCTGGGCTTTTAACGGACCTCTGAGACTATGACAGTGCAGGTGCATTTATACGGAGACTTGATTACACACAGGTGGATTGTATTTATCATCATTAGTCATTTAGGTCAACATTGGATCATTCAGAGATCCTCACTGAACTTCTGGAGAGAGTTTGCTGCACTGAAAGTAAAGGGGCTGAATAATTTTGCACGCCCAATTTTTCAGTTTTTGATTTGTTAAAAAAGTTTGAAATATCCAATAAATGTCGTTCCACTTCATGATTGTGTCCCACTTGTTGTTGATTCTTCACAAAAAAAGACAGTTTTATATCTTTATGTTTGAAGCCTGAAATGTGGCAAAAGGTCGCAAAGTTCAAGGGGGCCGAATACTTTCGCAAGGCACTGTATATCGCCCTAGTATTTTTGCATCACAACATTGAAGTGTAAGGGGCCTCCAGTTTTTTATATAGACTACATTTGCCATCTGGGTCTTGTTGTAAAAGATAAATTATTGTTGGGGCAGGATGGCGACGGTCCGTCTGCCTTGGGCCCAGGGCCTGAGGAGGCGGCATGAACCATCTCAGGGTCTCCCAGTCCCTACGAACCTTATCGGTCTGCTCCAGAATCTCATCAACCCCTAGGCCAAGCGTCAGCACTGGGGTGATGGGGAGAGTGGTAAATGTGCTCTGGAGATCAGCTGGCAGACGTAATTGGGCCAGCCAGAGATGGCACCGGGGGTAACCACCTGCACCATGGCCCATTCGTTGGCTCTGGCCACATCCCTCTGGAGCATGGAAAGCAGGCGAGACACCTCCATCGCTTGCCGGAGGACCTCCTCTGTACCCTCCTGCAGCCGGGGCAACAGAGTCTGCAGGAAGGCCTGCAGCAGCATGGCCACATTGGTAAAGTGGCCAAGAGAGCAGAGGGACCCATATGTGGCGTTCAAGTACGCATCAAAGACTCTTGGGGGTCCCGGGTTTAGTCGCAGATTACACCCTATAAATCAGAACTATGGCAGCTATCATGATGTCCATGGTCGGGTACTCCCGGAGGCACAGTGACTCTGCACCTACAACATAACTCGATGGTCTAGTCTCTTCTTTGAGTCGGAAGGGCCCCTTCGCAGAGGCCCATCTCTCCTGCAAGGCCTCGTGGAACTCAGCGGAGATGGGGACAGATGACAGGAGAGTCATCACTGTCTACCAGTATGATGTCCAGTGCAGTGGTTACCTGAGTAAGTCGGCTCCTCATAGCCTCTCGGGCCGCTGGGGGCAATGAAGCCCCGCTGCCGGTTTCTGATGGCCTGTTAGCCCCGCTCATGGTGGTGAACAGTGCCAGCATCATCCCCCAAGAACAGCCCATCACTGGCCAACAGAGAACAGCTGTCGTCGCCATCGAAGCTATCAACCTCCTGATGCAGGGCATGTGCCCTCCGTTCAAGGTGGCCCCAGCAATCCGACTCCTGCCCCTGTCCAGGACTAGCAGCAGATGGGCTCTGCCTGCGGTGGCTCCGGCCACGCTTCCAGTGTGGGGTACTGGGCCCAGTAGAGGGACTAACAGCTCACTGGCGCACCACTCCTGAAGGAGGGAGCTCATCCCCAGCCTGGCCAACCCACTCGCACAAAGCCTCCAATCGCACCAGGCGCAGGCGTTCTGAGTACACCACACAAAACAGGCATTCAGCACCGCCCTCTCTGCATGGCTCAAACCCAGATGGTGCATACACGAGGTATGCAGATCCCCAGGGGGATGCCACCATCACATCTGTCACAAAGGGAAGCCATAATCTCTGCCAAGCCAACAAGACCAAGCCCTGGGAGTGCTCATGTCGTGACCCGCTTGGAGGAATAGCAACCCTGTGAGGGATAAATGACCCAGTACCCCTGCAATAAACAGGGAAGACCCGTGTAGGAAAAGCATGCAGACAAAAAAACAGCAACCAGGTAATGGATTTTATTTGTTTTTTGTTTTATGCCAACTGCAATCTTACCTAGCCGGTTTAATATCCAAGCAGTAAAAGCAGCACCATATGATGGAGTAACTACAAAGAAACTACAAAGTCTCAACGTAGTGGAAAGCCCACCACGATACTATTACACACTGCAGGGGAAAAAACATGAAAAAAAACCTGCAGGGTAATTAGCAGAGAATAGCATGTTAAAGCAATTCACAACACACACATCGAAAAAGCCAGTCGGCAAGAAGTGTAAGGAAAATTACAGTTTGTGGCAGCAAGAACCACCACACAAATGGATGCACACGGAGTCGTAGTGTAATGCTAACGAAACAAGTATGACAAACCACAGGCGGAAGATACAGATCAACCGCATGCAGAGAGTAGATCACTCAAGAGGGGCAGGCCATACCTTTTGCCCATGGAACGCTGAGCTCCCCCCATTGTTTTCCTATGGAGAGACATACTGGTATATTTCGCCAAATATCTCACAATGTGTATATTTAGATTTTTTCAAGTTGGACACCATTTTAATCAGGATACTATCCTCTTTCTAATTACATAAAGGTGGGCAGCGAACTCTGCTGTCATCAATCGCTAGACCAGAAATAGTCAGAAGTTGCCATTTTTTTCCTATTTCCTCATTATGCAGACATAAGCAAACTTGGCACCATCGAGGTGCGGATTTTTACTTTCTACACAAGTTGTTATTTTTTAGTTTTGTCCTAAAAACATATTGTAGTGGTAAAATGAAAGGGGATACATTTTTTGGTGCCATTTAGGACAAATGGAATTCTAAGAGTCACTCCAATCAAAACAGGCTCTGCAAACATTCGATTCCATTCATCTTCTATGAGCTCACACTAGTGTTCCTGCTTAGCCAACGTTCTTTCGCCATTTTTTTGACAGAAAGCTGCAATAACAGTTATTCAGTAGCTTATTTGCTTCCTAAATACAACTGTCCGGCTTGCTAACTAGGCAGGCTGAGGTACAGTTGAAGTCAGAAGTTTACATACACTTAGAATGTAGTCATTAATACTCGTTTTTCAACCACTCCACAAATGTCTTGTTAACAAACTATAATGTTTGCAAGTCGGTTAGGACATCTACTTTGTGCATGACACAAGTAATTCTTCCAACAATTGTTTACAGACAGATTATTTCACTTATAACTCATTGTATCAAAATGCCAGTGGGTCAGAAGTTTACAAACACTGAGTTGACTAACTTTAAACAGCTTGGAAAATTCCTGAAAATTATGTCATGCCTTTAGAAGCTTCTGATAGGCTAATTGACATAATTTGAGTCAGTTTGAGGTGTACCTGTGGATGTATTTCAAGGTCTACCTTCAAACTCAAGCTTGACATCATGGGAAAATCAAAAGAAATATGGCAAGACCTCAGAAAAATAATTGTAGGCCTCTATAAGCCTGGTTCATCCTTGGGAGCAATTTCCAAACGCCTGAAGGTACCACGTTCATCTGTACAAACAATAGTACGTGTCTCCTAGAGATGAACGTACTTTGGTGCGAAAAGTGCAAATCAATTCCAGAACAACAGCAATGGACCTTGTGAAGAAGCTGGAGGAAACAGGTAGAAAAGTATCTATATCCACAGTAAAAACGAGTCCTATATCGACATAACCTGAAAAGCCGCTCGGCAAGGAAGAAGCAACTGCTCCAAAACCGCCATAAAAAAGCCAGACTACGGGTTGCAACTGCAGATGGGGACAAATATTGTACTTTTTGGAGAAATGTCCTCTGGTCTGATGAAACAAAAATAGAACTGTTTGGCTATAATGACCATCGTTATGTTTGGAGGAAAATGGGTTAAGGCTTGCAAGCCGAAGAACACCATCCCAACCTTGAAGCACTGGGGTGGTAGCGTCATGTTGTGGGGCTGCTTAGCTGCAGGAGGGACTGGTGCGCTTCACAAAATAGATGGCATCATTGGAACGAAAAATTCTGTGGATATATTGAAGCAACATCACAAAACATCAGTTAGGAAGTTAAAGCTTGGTCGCAAATGGGTCTTCCAAATGGACAATGACCACAAGCATACTTCCAAAGTTGTGGCAAAATGGCTTAAGGACAACAAGGTCAAGGTATTGGAGTGGCCATCACAAAGCCCTGACCTCAATCCTATAGAACATTTGTGGGCAGAACTGAAAAAGCATGTGCGAGCGAGGAGGCCTACAAACCTGACTCAGTTACACCAGCTCTGTCAGGAGGAATAGGCCAAAGTTCACCCAATTTACTGACCTAAGACAGCAAATTTTTACTAGGATTAAATGTCAGGAATTGTGAAACACTGAGTTTAAATGTATTTGGCTAAGGTGTATGTAAACTTCCGACTTCAACTGTACAAGTACCGTAGCTAGCAACTTCAATCTATAAAACAGCATACGTTCTTTTTTCCTATTTAACTAAGACTAATAAACTCAGCAAAAAAAGAAAAAAAGAAAGGTCCAAATAACTTCACAGAACTTAATTTCAAAGTGTTTAAAAACTGTTTCCCATGCTTGTTCAATGAACCATAAACAATTAAACCTCTTAAGGATCCGCCTCTTTTTTTCAATTTTCGCCTAAAATGACATACCCAAATCTAACTGCCTGTTACTCAGGCCCTGAAGCAAGAATATGCCTAGTCTTGGTACCATTTGAAAGGAAACAATTTGAAGTTTGTGGAAATGTTAAAGGAATGTAGGAGAATATAACAACAGATCTGGTAAAAGATAATATAAAGAAAAAACCAAACGCTCTTTTTTATTTTTTTGTACCATCATTTTGAAATGCAAGAGAAAGTTCATAATGTATTATTCCAACCCAGCTGTAATTTAGATTTTGGCCACTAGATGGCAGCAGTGTATGTTCAACGTTTTAGACTGATCCAATTAACCATTGCATTCCTGTTCAAAATGTTGTACCAAGACAGCCCACATGTCTAATTTGTTTATAAATAACTTTTCATGTTCAAAACTGTGCATTCTCCTCAAACAATATGGTATTCTTTCACTGTAATAGCTACTGTAAATTGGACAGTGCCGTTAGATTAAAAATAATTTAAGCTTTCTGACAATATTAGATATGACTATGTCCTGGGAAATTTTCTTGATTACTTTCAATCTCATGCTAATCGCATTAGCCTACGTTAGCTCAACCGTCCTGTGGAAGGGACACTGATCCCAAAGAAGTTTTAATGAACATGCACCTGTGGAACGGTCGTTAAGACACTAACAGTTTAGAGACGGTAGGTAATTAAGGTCACAATTATGAACACTTAGGCTTCTTTAGTGTCCTTTCTACTGACTCTGAAAAACACCAAAAGAAAGATACCGAGGGTCCTTGCTCATCTGCGTGAACGTGCCTTAGGCATGCTGCTAGGAGGCATGAGGACTGCAGATGTGGCCAGGGCAATAAATTGCAATGTCCGTACTGTGAGACGCCTAAGACAGCGCTACAAGGAGACAGGACAGACAGCTGATCGTCCTCGCAGTGGCAGACCACGTTTAATAACATCTGCACAGGATCAGTACATCGGCACATCACACCTGCAGGATAGGTACAGGATGGCAACAACAACTGGCCAAGTTACACCAGGAACACACAATCCCTCCATCAGTGCTCAGACTGTCCGCAATAGGCTGAGAGAGGCTGGACAGAGGGCTTGTAACCTGTTGTAAGGCAGGTCCTCACCAGACATCACAACTACGTCGCCTATGGGCACAAACCCACCATTGCTGGACCAGACAGGACTGGCAAAAAGTGCTCTTCACTGACGAATCGCGGTATTGTCTCACCAGTGGTGATGATCAGATTCACGTTTATCGTCAAAGGAATGAGCGTTACAACGAGGCCTGTACTCTGGAGGGGGATCGATTTGGAGGTGGAGGGTCCGTCATGGTCTGGGGCGGTGTGTCACAGCATCGGACTGAGCTTGTTGTCATTGCAGGCAATCTCAACGCTCTGCATTACAGGGAAGACATCCTCCTCCCTCATGTGGTACCCTTCCTGCAGGCGCATCTTGACAAGACCCTCCAGCATGACAATGCCACCAGCCATACTGCTCGTTCTGTGCGTGATTTCCTGCAAGACAGGAATGTCAGTGTTCTGCCATGGCCAGCAAAGGTCCTGGATCTCAGTCCCATTGAGCACATCTGGGACCTGTTGGATTGGAGGGTGAGGGCTAGGGCCATTCCCCCCAGAAATGTCCAGGAACTTGCATATTCCTTGGTGGAAGAGTGGGGTAACATATCACAGTGAGAACTGGCACATCTGGTCCAGTCCATGAGGAGGAGATGCACTGCAGTACTTAATGCAACTGGTGGCCACACCAGATACTGTTACTTTTGACCTCCCCCCTTTGTTCAGGGACACATTATTCCATTTATGTTAGTCACATGTCTGTGGAACTTGTTCAGGTTTTGTCTCAGTTGTTGAATCTTGTTATGTTCATACACATATTTACACGTTAAGTTTTCTGAAAATAAACGCAGTTGACAGTGAGAGGACGTTTCTTTTTTTTGCTGAGTTTACATGGTAGAGAAAGTGCTCTCTTTCCACTATTTTCAGTCCTCTAAAAACATCGTCATTGCTGAACAATTCTGAAGTAATAGTTTTGCGCGGACTTAGCGAGCATTTATGCGGTGAAACAGAACTAGAACTGCCTGTTATAATTGAGCCAAGCAACCAGCACAGCAACAGACGCTTTGGTTCATTACGTAATCTGATCAGAATGTTGCAAGTTCTAGCAACAATCCTAGCAACAGAAGCTAGAACTAATCTAATCCCATTGTGACGTAGAGGGAGACACTATTTGGCGCGACGCCTCCCCCCATCTTACATTCAGAACCTTATTGGGGTTTCACACATCTTTCACCTGTGTCATCCATGCAAATGAGTTTTTCATGAAATACCATGAGCACATTTGGTTTAGTCACCAATACATCACATAATGATACGCTAGTAATTTAGTCATTTTAACTAACATTTAATCCAATAGCAAAACATAGAATAAACATTTCTGAATAGAAAGAATAGCAGATGGTAAATATAATTTTCCAAACATTTGTCTTGACATGCAAAACCTTTATTTGTTTTATCCAATGGCATATTGTGAGCATGTTGAGAATCTTTTATTTTTTAAACATTTTTTTATATATATATTTTTTTATATTTATTCAAATTTTCTATTGTGAAACAAACAAGAAATAAGACAAAAAAAACACAAAACTTGAGCGTGCATAACGATTCACCCCCCAAAGCCAATACTTCGTAGAGCGACCTTTTGTAGCAATTACAGCTGCAAGTCTCTTGGGGTATGTCTCTATAAGCTTGGTACATCGAGCCACTGGGATTTTTGCCCATTCTTCATGGCAAAATTGCTCCAGCTCCGTCAAGTTGAATGGGTTCCGCTGGTGTACAGCAATATTTAAGTCATACTACAGATTCTCAATTGGATTGAGGTCTGGGCTTTGACTAGGCCCTTCCAAGACATTTAAATGTTTCCACTTAAACCACTCGAGTGTTGCTTCAGCGGTATGCTTAGGGTAATTGTCCTGCTGGAAGGTGAGCCTCTGTCCCAGTCTCAAATCTCTGGAAGACAAACAGGCTTCCCCTAAAGAATTTCACTGTATTTAGCGCCGTCCATCGTTCCTTCAATTCTGACCAGTTTCCCAGTCCGTGCCAATGAAAAACATCCCCACAGCATGATGCTACCAACACCATGCTTCACTATGGGGATGGTATTCTATGGTTGATGAGAGGTGTTGGGTTTGCGCCAGACATAGCGTTTTCCTTGATGGCCAAAAAGCTACATTGTTGTCTTATCTGACCAGAGTACCTTCTTCCATATGTTTGGGGAGTCTCCAACATGCCGTTTGCTTCTTTTTTCTATAAGCAAAGGCTTTTTTTCTGGCCACTCTTCCATAAAGCCCAGCTCTGTGGAGCGTACAGCTTACTGGTCCTATGGACAGATTCTCCAATCTCCGCTGTGGAGTTTGCAGCTCCGTCAGGGTTGTCTTTGGTCTCTTTGTTGTCTCTCTGATTAATGCCCTCCTTGCCTAGTCTGTGAGTTTTGGTGGGCGACCCTCTCTTGGCAGGTTTGTTGTGGTGCCATATTCTTTAAATTTTTTAATAATGGATTTATTGGTGCTCCATGGGATGTTAAAAGTTTTTGATATTTTTTTATAACCCACGCCGGATCTGTACTTCTTCACAACTTCGTCCCTGACCTGTTTGGAGAGTTCCTTGGTCTTCATGGTGCCACTTGCTTGGTGGTGCCCCTTGCTTAGTGGATTTCCAGACTCTGGGTTCTTATAGAATAGGTGTATATATACTGAGATCATGTGACACTTAAATAAAGTCCACCTGTGTGCAATCTAACTAATTATGTGACTTCTGAAAGTAATTGGTTGCACCAGATCTTATTTAGGGGCTTCATAGCAAAAGGGTGAATATATACACTATGCACGCACCACTTTTCCGTGTTTTTTTTTAAACAAGCACATTTTTTTTTCACTTCACCAATTTGGACTATTTTGTGTATGTCCATTACATGAAATCCAAATAAAAATCCATATCAATTACAGGTTGTAATGCAACAAAATAGGAAAAACGTCAAGAGGGATGAAAACTTTTAAAAGGCACTGTATTTTTAAACACTTTCTCATGCTTGGAGTCCTCCCAGATTTGGCCAAGAATGTGTGACAAAACATTAACTTTATTTCCTTACATTTATGACACTGTTTTTTGTTGTTATACCATATACTAAGCATTTAATTATTTACTTTCACATTGACCTTGATCCTGTGAAATCCTGGATATTACTGTCAGATTCTTTTGTATGGAGATCTCAGAAGTGTACTGTAACCTCATAACATTTAGTATCACCCTATGTTACATGTGAACACACATCTAAAATAATGTATGTGATTGACAAATCCAAAGCTTCAAACAGAAGGTGTAACTTTAATATGATTAATAAAACAAAAATTGATACCATCATTTAAACCTCTCTAGGGTATGTGGGACACTAGCGTCCCATCTGGAAAGAAAACAAAACATATTTTACATAGGTTTTGTGAATCCAACCACAGTGTCAAATTTAAAAAATGCTTTACGGCGAAAGCATACCTTACGATTATTTGAGAACATAGCCCAGTTGACAAATTATTACAAACAGTAACCAGCAAAGCAGAAGCGTTACAAATCTCAAATAGCCTGTACTGAAGAGCTCAGTGACTTTCAACGTGACAACGTCATAGGAAGCCACCTTTCCAAAAAAGTCAGTTCATCAAGTCCTGCCCTCAATGTGAAGCCCCACAATCAGACTTGTCTCCGTGCGCCAAGCTGTTTGTTGCTATTTGGCAAACTTTTCGTTTTTTACTTTCGTTTTTTACGCCTTTGTTTTTTCCTGCTCAACATTTTTCATTCAACCTTTTCACCCCCGGACATGGTTATATGGACATGGTTCTACAGGACCTCCACCATCTGAAAAAGCTAAGTAGTAACGTTAACACTGCCATCTAATTGCAGTCGCTGTACTCATAATATACAGGAGCAGTATCGTCTTATGGTGAGGTAGCCGTGTTGCAAGCACAGCTTCAGATGCAATCATTAGGCAAGTGCAATTTAAGTGTAGGAAAGGATGAAACAGCATCTGTGCCACCAGTAAGTACAGATAGTAGTATAAATCCCCCCTACAGTCCCCGCAGCCGGACAATTTTCTCAAGACTTCTGAAATGAAATACTATCACATGCTCAACCGGTGTCGCTCATTCAACTGACAAACTTTTAACCTTCTCCCCATTAAGCAATGAGTCGGAGTCAGAGGCGGAGCCTTCTCAGGTTAGGCTGGACTATAGAATGAGTCAAAATTCACCCAAGGCTGAAAAACAGCAAAATAACTTTGGCTAAGCTGGAACACAAGCGCGAGCCCATAGTAAATGAATGGAATCGATGTTCGCAAAGCCTGTTTTGACTGGAGCGATGCTTAGAATTGAATTTCATCTAAACTGCACAAAAAAATTATCCCTTTTTATTTTATCACTACAATCGGTTCGTCTGACGAAACTGGAAAAAAAACAAGTTGTGTAGAAAGTCAACACCCGCACCTCGATGGTGTCAACTGTGCTTATGTCTGCGTAATGAGAAAGTTGGGAAAAATGAAAACTTCAGACTATTTCTGGTCTAGTGATCGATGACCAACGAGCTTGCTGCCCAGACTTACATAATTAGAAAGAGGAGATTCTCATGAAAAAAAATCAATATACACATTGTGAGATATTAGGCAAAATAGACAGGCATGCCTATATTTCCCTTATTGGAATCAATGGGACGACCTCAGAGTTCCATGGGTAATTTTGTTTACATGTTAACTATAAACAAAGTGAGCAAAGCAGGCATTGTGACGTAAAACAATACGCTGGGAATATAACTTTCGGAAGGGGAGTTGTTGCCACGGAGCTCAATAGAATTAATAGGAGCTGGCAGGATGAAAAATGCCCTAAAATTTGGCCTGTTTTTTTGTGAATACTTAAACGGTGGCAAGCAGCTGAGAAATATAGTCATATTGTGACACTGGGCTCCACACAGCGGATGGAATGAACTGGTTATCAGAAAAAAGCGTTAAATTCCATGTGTCCAGCCTACACAGGTCTTGCCTCCACCGGTTACGGGGTCTGAGCCGCTGAAACCTCCTACCATTAGCTCTGACAAATTGAAAACCCTAGTCATTAGTGACTCCATTACCCATAGTATTAGATTTTAAAATAATCATCCAGCGATCAAATCAAATCAAATTTATTTATATAGCCCTTCGTACATCAGCTGATATCTCAAAGTGCTGTACAGAAACCCAGCCTAAAACCCCAAACAGCAAGCAATGCAGGTGTAGCACGGTGGCTAGGAAAAACTCCCTAGAAAGGCCAAAACCTAGGAAGAAACCTAGAGAGGAACCAGGCTATGTGGGTTGGCCAGTCCTCTTCTGGCTGTGCCGGGTGGAGATTATAACAGAACATGGCCAAGATGTTCAAATGTTCATAAATGACCAGCATGGTCCAATAATAATAAGGCAGAACAGTTGAAACTGGAGCAGCAGCACGGCCAGGTGGACTGGGGACAGCAAGGAGTCATCATGTCAGGTAGTCCTGAGGCATGGTCCTACGGCTCAGGTCCTCCGAGAGAGAGAAAGAAAGAGAGAATTAGAGAGAGCACACTTAAATTCACACAAGACACCGAATAGGACAGGAGAAGTACTCCAGTTCTAACAAACTGACCCTAGCCCCCCGACACATAAACTACTGCAGCATAAATACTGGAGGCTGAGACAGGAGGGGTCAGGAGACACTGTGGCCCCATCCGAGGACACCCCCAGACAGGGCCAAACAGGAAGGATATAACCCCACCCACTTTGCCAAAGCACAGACCCCACACCACTAGAGGGATATCTTCAACCACCAACTTACCATCCTGAGACAAGGCCGAGTATAGCCCACAAAGATCTCCGCTACGGCACAACCCAAAGGGGGGCGCCAATCCAGACAGGAAGATCACATCAGTGACTCAACCCACTCAAGTGACGCACCCCTACCAGGGACAGTATGAAAGAGCCCCAGTAAGCCAGTGACTCAGCCCCTGTAATAGGGTTAGAGGCAGAGAATCCCAGTGGAAAGAGGGGAACCGGCCAGGCAGAGACAGCAAGGGCGGTTCGTTGCTCCAGAGCCTTTCCGTTCACCTTCACACTCCTGGGCCAGACTACACTCAATCATATGACCCACTGGAGAGATGAGTCTTCAGTAAAGACTTAAAGGTTGAGACCGAGTTTGCGTCTCTTACCAGGGTAGGCAGACCATTCCATAAAAATGGAGAAAACCCTGCCTCCAGCTGTTTGCTTAGAAATTCTAGGGACAATTAGGAGGCCTGCGTCTTTTGACCGTAGCGTACGTGTAGGTATGTACGGCAGGACAAAATCAGAGAGATAGGTAGGAGCAAGCCCATGTAATGCTTTGTAGGTTAGCAGTAAAACCTTGAAATCAGCCCTTGCCTTGACAGGAAGCCAGTATAGGGAGGCTAGCACTGGAGTAATATGATACATTTTTTGGGTTCTAGTCAGGATTCTAGCAGCCGTATTTAGCACTAACTGAAGTGTATTTAGTGCTTTATCCGGGTAGTCTAACCTAGAAGTAACAAAAGCATGGATTAATCTTTCTGCATCATTTTTGGACAGAAAGTTTCAGATTTTTTAAATGTTATGTAGATGGAAAAAAGCTGTCCTTGAAATGGTCTTGATATGTTCTTCAAAACAGAGATCAGGGTCCAGAGTAACGCCGAGGTCCTTCACAGTTTTATTTGAGACGACTGTACAACAATTAAGATTAATTGTCAGATTCAACAGAAGATCTCTTTGTTTCTTGGGACCTAGAACAAGCATCTCTGTTTTGTCCGAGTTTAAAAGTAGAAAGTTTGCAGCCATCCACTTCCTTATGTCTGAAACACATGCTTCAATCGAGGGCAATTTTGGGGCTTCACCATGTTTCATTGAAATGTACAGCTGTGTGTCATCCGCATAGCAGTGAAAGTTAACATTATGTTTTCGAATGACATCCCCAAGAGGTAAAATATATAGTGAAAACAATAGTAGTCCTAAAACGGAACCTTGAGGAACACCGAAATGTACAGTTGATTTGTCAGAGGACAAACCATTCCCAGAGACAAACTGATATCTTTCTGACAGATGAGATCTAAACCAGGTCAGAACTTGTCCGTGTAGACCAATTTGGGTTCCCAATCTCTCCAAAAGAATGTGGTGATCGATGGTATCAAAAGCAGCACTAAGGTCTAGGAGTACGAGGACAGATGCAGAGCCTCGGTCTGATGCCATTAAAAGGTAATTTACCACCTTCACAAGTGCAGTCTCAGTGCTATGATGGGGTCTAAAACCAGACTGAAGCATTTCGTATACATTGTTTGTCTTCAGGAAGGCAGTGAGTTGCTGCGCAACAGCCTTTTCTAAAATTTTTGAGAAGATTGGAAGATTCGATATAGGCCGACAGTTTTTTATATTTTCTGGGTCAAGGTTTGGCTTTTTCAAGAGAGGCTTTATTACTGCCACTTTTAGTGAGTTTGGTACACATCCAGTGGATAGAGAGCCGTTTATTATGTTCAACATAGGAGGGCCAAGCACAGGAAGCAGCTCTTTCAGTAGTTTAGTTGGAATAGGGTCCAGTATGCAGCTTGAAGGTTTAGAGGCCATGATTATTTTCATCATTATGTCAAAAGATATAGTACTAAAACACTTGAGCATCTCTCTTGATCCTAGGTCCTGGCAGAGTTGTGCAGACTCAGGACAACTGAGCTTTGAAGGAATACGCAGATTTAAAGAGGAGTCCGTAATTTGCTTTCTAATAATCATGATCTTTTCCTCAAAGAAGTTCATGAATTTATCACTGCTGAAGTGAAAGCCATCCTCTCTTGGGGAATGCTGATTTTTAGTTAGGTTTGCGACAGTATCAAAAATACATTTTGGATTGTTCTTATTTTCCTCAATTAAGTTAGAAAAATAGGATGATCGAGCAGAAGTAAGGGCTCTTCAGTACTGCACGGTACTGTCTTTCCAAGCTAGTCGGAAGACTTCCAGTTTGGTGTGGCGCCATTTCCGTTCCAATTTTCTGGAAGCTTGCTTCAGAGCTCGGGTATTTTCTGTGTACCAGGGAGCTAGTTTCTTATGAGAAATGTTTTTAGTTTTTAGGGGTGCAACTGCATCTAGGGTATTGCGCAAGGTTAAATTGAGTTCCTCAGTTAGGTGGTTAACTGATTTTTGTCCTCTGGCGTCCTTGGGTAGACAGAGGGAATCTGGAAGGACATCAAGGAATCTTTGTGTTGTCTGTGAATTTATAGCATGACTTTTGATGTTCCTTGGTTGGGGTCTGAGCAGATTATTTGTTGCAATTGCAAACGTAACAAAATGGTGGTCCGATAGTCCAGGATTATGAGGAAAAACATTAAGATCCACAACATTTATTCCATGGGACAAAACTAGGTCCAGAGTATGACTGTGACAGTGAGTGAGTCCAGAGACATGTTGGACAAAACCCACTGAGTCGATGATGGCTCCGAAAGCCTTTTGGAGTGGGTCTGTGGACTTTTCCATGTGAATATTAAAGTCACCAAAGATTAGAATATTATCTGCTATGACTACAAGGTCCGATAGGAATTCAGGGAACTCAATGAGGAATGCTGTATATGGCCAAGGAGGCCTGTAAACAGAAGCTATAACAAGTGATTGAGTAGGCTGCATAGATTTCATGACTAGAAATTCAAAAGACGAAAACGTCATTTTTTTTTGTAAATTGAAATTTGCTATCGTAAATGTTAGCAACACCTCCGCCTTTGCGGGATGCACGGGGGATATGGTCACTAGTGTAGCCAGGAGGTGAGGCCTCATTTAACATAGTAAATTCATCAGGCTTAAGCCATGTTTCAGTCAGGACAATCACATCAAGATTATGATCAGTGATTGGTTCATTGACTATAATTGCCTTTGAAGCAAGGGATCTAACATTAAGTAGCCCTATTTTGAGATGTGAGGTATCATGATCTCTTTCAATAATGACAGGAATGGAGGAGGTCTTTATCCTAGTGAGATTGCTAAGGCGAACACCGCCATGTTTAGTTTTGCCCAACCTAGGTCGAGGCACAGACACGGTCTCAATGGGGATAGCTGAGCTGACTACACTGACTGTGCTAGTGGCAGACTCCACTATGCTGGCAGGCTGGCTAACAGCCTGCTGCCTGGCCTGCACCCTATTTCATTGTGGAGCTAGAGCCCTGTCTATGTTGGTAGATAAGATGAGAGCACCCCTCCAGCTAGGATGGAGTCCGTCACTCCTCAGCATGTCAGGCTTGGTCCTGTTTGTTGGTGAGTCCCAGAAAGAGGGCCAATTATCTACAAATTCTATATTTTGTGAGGGGCAGAAAACAGTTTTCAACCAGCGATTGAGTTGTGAGACCCTGCTGTAGAGCTCATCACTCCCCCTAACTGGGAGGGGGCCAGAGACAATTACTCGATGCCGACACATCTTTCTAGCTGATTTACACGCTGAAGCTATGTTGCGCTTGGTGATCTCTGACTGTTTCATCCTAACATTGGTGTTGGTGCCGATGTGGATAACAATATCTCTAAACTCTCTACACTCGCCAGATTTAGCTTTAGCCAGCACCATCTTCAGATTAGCTTTAGCCAGCACCATCTTCAGATTAGCCTTAACGTCTGTTTACACTGTTTACCAAGGGGCAGGTCTAGCGACATTAAGGCTAATCTGAAGATGGTACTGGCGAAGGCTAAAACTGGCGAGTATAGGCATATTGTTATCCACGTCGGGAACAACGATGTTAGGATGAAACCGCCAGGTCACCAAGTGCAACATTGATTCAGCGTGTGAATCAGCGAGAAACATGTGCCGAAAAGCTCCCCCCTGACAGAATTCCCCCCCCCCCCCCCCCCCCCCCCCCCCCCCCCTTTGCGTGAATGCACACACACTCAATTCTTCATTGCTCTAACCTGCTTGCTAGTTGAGATTTCTGGTCACGTTAGGCTCCGTTTCATTTTATTTTCTGTCGGTTTGATCACGGGGAGGAACTAGTAATGTCTTCAGTTTTCAGTTTGGCTATTTGTTTCAAGTGTATTAGTCTAAATAAATCTCTTTGCCCAAATGTGTCACCTCTCCCATGTCTTATTCGACTAGTAGTTGTTCTGAAATGTTTATTGCTTGCCTACATTTTACTCCCTCCTCTATGTTTAATATAACACACATACATTGGTTACTGATTTCAGTTGCCTATTCTGATGTGAAGTTTGTTCTATAGAAAGTATTTGACTGATGTGTTCCACAGAAAGTATGACTCTAGCAACAAAATTAAGGAAATTATAAGTGAGAGGGATTTTTGGCAAGGCTATTTTCTTGCCTGAAACGATTTATACTTTTACTTTTGCTAAAGTATATTTTAGCAATTACATTTACTTTTGATACTTATGTGTATTTCTTTTAGACTTTTACTCAAGTAGTAATTTACTGGGTGACTTTCACTTGAGTCATTTTCTATTTAGGCATCTAATTTTACTCAAGTATGACCGTTGGGTACTTTTTCCACCACTGGTGCAGGCCAGGCAGCAGGCTGTTAGACAGCCTGCCAGCTTAATGGACTGCCACTAGCACAGTTAGTGTAGTCAGCTCAGCTATCCCCAAATGGCTAGGTATTTATTTTTAAAAGGTAACCTTTATTTAACTAGGCAAGTCCGTTAAGAACAAATTCTTACTTACAACGATGGCCTACTGGGGAACAGTGGCTTAACTGCCTTGATCAGGGGCAGAACAACATTTTCTTTACCTAGTCAGCTCAGGGATTTGATCCAGCTACCATTCGGTTCCTGGTCCAACGCTTTAATCACTAGGCTACCTGACGCCCCTGATCCTGTAACCTTGTCTGTGCCTTGATCTAGGTTGAGCAAAAGAAAACATGGCAGTGTTCGCCTTAGCATTCTCACTGGAATAAAGACCTCCATCCACCTCCATTGATGTGATTGGCCTGACTGAAACATGGCTCAAGCCTGGTGAATTTACTGTGTTAAATGGAGTGCTCTCCTCCTGGTTACACTAGTGACCATATTCCCTGCGCTTCCCGCAAAGGCGGAGGTGTGTTGATGACAGCAAATTTCAATTTACAAACAAATTACTGCGTTTGTCTTTTCAGCTTCTAGTCTGGTGTAACCGAAGTGAAATGGCTAGGTAGTTAGCGCGCGCTAATAGCGTTTCAAACGTCACTCGCTCTGAGCCTTCAAGTAGTTGTTCCCCTTGCTCTGCATGGGTAACGCTGCTTCGATGGTGGCTGTTGTCGTTGTGTTGCTGGTTTGAGCCCAGGGAGGAGCGAGGAGAGGGACACTGGCAATACTAAAGTGCCTATAAGACCATCCAATAGTCAAAGGTTAATGAAATACAAATGGTATAGAGGGAAATAGTCCTTTAATTACTATAATAACTACAACCTAAAACTTCTTAACTGGGAATATTGAAGACTCATGTTAAAAGGAACCACCAGCTTTCATATGTTCTCATGTTCTGAGCAAGGAACTTAAACGTTAGCTTTCTTACATAGCACATATTGCACTTTTACTTTCTTCTCCAACACTTTGTTTTTGCATTATTTAAACCAAATTGAACATGTTTCATTATTTACTTGAGGCTAAATTTATTTTATTGATGTATTATATTAAGTTAAAATTAGTGTTAATTCAGTATTATTGTAGTTGTCATTATTGGTCCTCCAATAATCGGTATCGGTATCAGAGTTGAAAAACCATAATCGGCCGACCTCCACCCTAGATACAGTCGCACCCCTAAAAACAAAAAAACATTTGGACACATTCATGAAAATCGTCACGTCCTCTAAACCGTCAAGCTGCATACTGGACCCCTATTCCAACTAAACATACTGAAAGAGCTACTTCCTGTGCTTGGTCCTCATATGTTGAACATAAGAAATGGCTCCCTATCCACCGGATAAAAGTGGCAGTAATAAAGCCAAACCATGACCCGAAAACGCAAAAACTATCGGCCTGTATCGACTCTCCCATTCCTCTCATTTTGAAAAGCCTGTTAGGCAGCAACTCACTGCCTCCCTGAATACATAATGTTTAGGAAATGCTTTAGTCTGGTTTTAAACCCCATCATAGCACTGAGACTGCGCTCGCAAAGAAGGAAAATTACCTTTTTAAATGGCTCTGCATCTGTACTTGTGCTCCTAAACCTTAGTGCTGGTTTTGATACCATCGATCACCACATTCTTTTGGAGAGATTGGAAACCCAAATTGGTCTACACCGACAAGTTCTGGCCTGGTTTAGATCTCATCTGTCAGAAAGATATCAGTTTGTCTCTGTGAATGGTTTGTCCTCTGACAAATCAACTGTACATTTCGGTGTTCCTCAAGGTTCCGTTTTAGGATCACTATTGTTTTCACTATATATTTTACCTCTTGGTGATTCCATTCAGAAACATAATGTTAACTTTCACTGCTATGCGGACGATACACAGCTGTACATTTCGATGAAACATGGTGAAGCCCCAAAATTGCCTTCCCAGGAAGCCTGTGTTTCAGACATAAGGAAGTGGATGCCTGCATATTTTTTACTTTTAAACTCTGACAAAATGGATGCTAGTTCAAGAAACAAAGATCTGCTGTTGGATCTGAAAATTAATCTTGGTTGTACAGTTACTTCAAATAAAACTAAGAAGGAGTGAACGTCAAGGCACTGGAGCAACGAACTGTCATTTGTTGTCTCTGCCTGGCCGGCTCCCCAATCCACTGGGATTCTCTGCCTCTGACTCTATTATGGGGGCTGAGTCACTGGCTTACTGGTGCTCTTCCATGTCGTTTCTAGGAGGGGTGCGTCGACTTGAGTGGGTTGAGTCAGATGTGATCTTTCTGTCTGGTTTTGCGCCCCCTCGGGCTCGTGCATTGGAGGAGATCTTCTTTGGCTATACTCAAGCTTGTCTCAGGATAGTAAGTTGATGGTCTGTTGCTATACCTCTAGTGGTGTGGGGGCTGTGCTTTGGCAAAGTGGGTGGGGTTATATCCTGCCTGGTTGGCCCTGTCCAGGGGCCAGTGTCCCCCAACCCTTTCTCCCACAATGTCCCCCAACCCACCGCTGGTGGTGTCCTGTGTGAATTTAAGTATGCTCCCTCTAATTCTCTCTCTCTCTCCTTCTCCTCCTGGAGGACCTGAGCCCTAGGATGATGCCTCAGGACTATCTGGCATGATGACTCCTGACTGTCCCCAGTCCACCTGGTCGTGCTGCTGCTCCAGTTTCAACAGTTCTGCCTGCGGCTAGGGAACCCTGACCTGTTCACCAGATGTGCTACCTTGTCCCCTACCTGTTGTTTTCGACTCGCTCTCTACCGCACCTGCTGTCTCGACCGCTGAATGCTCGGCTATGAAAAGCCAACTGACATTTACTCCTGAGATACTGACCATGCTTACCCTTTACAACCACTGTGATCATCTTGAAGAATAATCTGGCCTTAAATGTCCATGTACTCTTATAATCTCCACCCGGCACAGCCAGAAGAGGACTGGCCAACCCTCAGAGCCTGGTTTCTTCCTAGGTTCTGGCCTTTCTAGGAAGTTTTTCCTATCTACCATGCTTTTACATCTGCATTGCTTGCTGTGTTTGGTTTTAGGCTGGGTTTCTTTATAGCACTTTGACATCTGCTGATGTAAAAAGGGCTTTATAAATACATTTGATTAAAAATGGTAGGTGCTGTGATTTTAAAGTGGAAACGTCTAGGAGCAACAGCAGCTCAGCCGCAAAGTGGTAGGCCACATAAGCTCACAAAATGGGACCGCCAAGTGCAGATTCATGTAAAAAATAATCTGTCCTCAGTTGCAATACTCACTACAGAGTTCCAAACTGCCTCTGGAAGGAAAATCAGCACAATAACTGTTTGTCGGGAGCTAAATAAAATGGGTTTCTATGGCCGAGCAGGCACTCACAAGCCTAAGATCACCATGCACAATACCAAGCATCGGCTGAAGTGGAGTAAAGCTCATCGCCATTGGACTCTGGAACAGGTGAAACACATTCTTTGGAGTGATTAATTACACTTCACCACTTTTCAGTCTGATGGACGAATCTGGGTTTTGACGGATGCCAGGAGAACACTACCTGCCACAATACAGTGGCAACTGTAAAGTTTGGTGGAGGAGGAATAATGTATGGGGCTGTTTTTCATAGTTCGGGCTAGGACCCTTAGTTCCAGTGATGGGAAATCGTAACGCTACAGCATACAATGACATTCTAGACAATTCTGTAATTCCAACTTTGTGGCAAAAGTTTGGGGAAGGCCCTTTCCTGTTTCAGCATGACAATGCCCCAGTGCACAAAGGAAGGTCCATACAAAAATGGCTTGCGAGATCGCTGTAAGAACTTGATTGGCCTGCACAGAGCCCTGCCCTCAAACCCGTTGAACACCTTTGAGATGAATTGGAATGGCTACTAGGCTATTAAGCGAGCCAGGCCTAATCGCCCAACATCAGTGCCCAACCTCACTAATACTCGTGCCTGAATGGAAGCAAGTCCCCGCAGCAATGTTCCAACATCTAGTGGAAAGCCTTTCCAGAAGAGTGGAGGCTGTAATAGGACCAACTCCATTTTAATACCCATGATTTTGAAATTAGATGTTCAATGAACAGGTGCCCACATCCTTTTGGTCATGTCATGTATATCCTAGCTAACCATTGGTAATCTTTTAAATGATGCTATACATCCAAAACAACAGTATCTATTGCTAGACTAGAGATATGACTTAGCTATAGATAATCAGGGGTTGCACATCTAACTAGCTGAAATGAAGCATGGGTATGAAGACATGTAAATCTATCCTTTCACTGTTTACAACAGGTTTCCAGCTACCCAGTCCGGTCTGATCAGCTTGATAGGGTGCCGTGGTTGTCCAGCTTACACCTGTGCAAATCTGTGTATAGCAATGGAATTAAATATCCAACCAATACCTCAAGCATCAAGCTGTAGGTCCACCACACACCCAAGGGGTTGTGTGGTCGTGTCCAGAAATAACCCTTGTGAAGATCTGAGAGAATTGGGCAGCGTAAGCAATAGTGCCAAAATTCCACCAAGCATATCAGAGGGTAAGGTGGAGCTCTCATGTCATGACCCATCAATCCCTTTTAGATCTCCACAAATGTCTAGACTCTGGCCAGTAGGGGTTGTTTCTGGACAGGCCATGTGTATCATGGTACCTCAGTCAGCCAGGCACTGTCAAAATATTAATAGCTGTCAAATACTTGCGTCCTCTGTCTTTGGGAGAATCTCAATTTCATTCCTTGATTCGTTGCATCCTTTCATCTCCTTCTCAAAACGTACATTCCCCAGCAAAAAAACCAAAGTGTCGCTCAAACAGGACTAACAGGGTCACTGACCAACAACCAAAACAACAACAGATTGGGTTTTAGTAGGGATTCTGAAAGAATCATGGGGGTGTTCACTGGAAGTTGATTAGCAACAACAACTGGAAACTAAAAGATACCCATCATGAGCTCCCACTAAACAAAAGAAAACCCACACCAATCTTAAAGACAGGGAGCAAAACTAAATGAGGGAAATCAGACTAAGGGATCTTTTCCTAGAACTCAAAATAAGGAGCGCCAAATAAATGTGTTAACTTCAACTTCCACATCAATCAAGGCAACAGGCGCACTGGGCCAGCCACTCTTAAATAGCACCTGGGCCAGCACAGCTGAAATACCTTCCCACTAACGAGACGGCAACCAGCACAGGTGTAACACATACTGCTGTCAGGGGTTCACCTAAGGGTCATGATATGGGCTGTATCAAATGTTTGATGTATTATAATAATAGATTATGTTATGTTGTATTAATAGAAGACCCCGCCCTCCTTACATGTATAGGGTCCTAGACTACCGATTAACAATATATATATTCATTATAGAGGTTTAATATTGTTCCACAGTTGTTTTCTAGTTTCTCTGCCTCTTATGAAGAAACGGTCTGAGAAATGTGTGATTGAGACAGAACTCTGTAGGGGAGTGAAAGAGATAGGAGACTAGTCAGACATTCCACAATAAATCAACTTGGGGAGTGGACATTTATGGCCTAGGCCTTAGAAAATACTGGAACTATTGTATCTCTCTTGCAAATGTATATAGCTGTGTATACATGGGATTGGTCTGATGAGTAGAAGGTAATGACGTATGCAGTGACATCACAAGGGTTTGGACTTTGGGTTTAATAAAATAACTTGGGACCTTTTATATTTTGCAGAACTTACTCAGAAACATGCGTTATGTTCCTGTTATCAACTTCTGTCTGCAATTTCATTAATAAAGGTTTTTGAATGATTTAAATGAAATATATTGTCATAATGAAAATTTCACCAATGAGCCAATGATTGGCAAGGAACAAGGAAACTAACCCCAGCATTGTCTAATGAGGTGATGCCAACCAGTGTGCCCTATGTGCTAACAAGCCTTATGTGCTGAAGTCCAACCTCAAAACATAAATGAAACAACCTAAGCCTGTAACACTTTGCCTCTTAAGACAACAAATACAGTGCCTTGCGAAAGTATTCGGCCCCCTTGAACTTTGCGACCTTTTGCCACATTTCAGGCTTCAAACATAAAGATATAAAATTGTATTTTTTTGTGAAGAATCAACAACAAGTGGGACACAATCATGAAGTGAAACGACATTTATTGGATATTTAAAACTTTTTTAACAAATCAAAAACTGAAAAATTGGGCGTGCAAAATTATTCAGCCCCCTTAAGTTAATACTTTGTAGCGCCACCTTTTGCTGCGATTACAGCTGTAAGTCGCTTGGGGTATGTCTCTATCAGTTTTGCACATCGAGAGACTGACATTTTTTCCCATTCCTCCTTGCAAAACAGCTCGAGCTCAGTGAGGTAGGATGGAGAGCATTTGTGAACAGCAGTTTTCAGTTCTTTCCACAGATTCTCGATTGGATTCAGGTCTGGACTTTGACTTGGCCATTCTAACACCTGGATATGTTTATTTTTGAACTATTCCATTGTAAATTTTGCTTTATGTTTTGGATCATTGTCTTGTTGGAAGACAAATCTCCGTCCCAGTCTCAGGTCTTTTGCAGACTCCATCAGGTTTTCTTCCAGAATGGTCCTGTATTTGGCTCCATCCATCTTCCCATCAATTTTAACCATCTTCCCTGTCCCTGCTGAAGAAAAGCAGGCCCAAACCATGATGCTGCCACCACCATGTTTGACAGTGGGGATGGTGTGAGCTGTGTTGCTTTTACGCCAAACATAACGTTTTGCATTGTTGCCAAAAAGTTCAATTTTGGTTTCATCTGACCAGAGCACCTTCTTCCACATGTTTGGTGTGTCTCCCAGGTGGCTTGTGGCAAACTTTAAACAACACTTTTTATGGATATCTTTAAGAAATGGATTTCTTCTTGCCACTCTTCCATAAAGGCCAGATTTGTGCAATATACGACTGATTGTTGTCCTATGGACAGAGTCTCCCACCTCAGCTGTAGATCTCTGCAGTTCATCCAGAGTGATCATGGGCCTCTTGGCTGCATCTCTGATCAGTCTTCTCCTTGTATGAGCTGAAAGTTTAGAGGGACGGCCAGGTCTTGGTAGATTTGCAGTGGTCTGATACTCCTTCCATTTCAATATTATCGCTTGCACAGTGCTCCTTGGGATGTTTAAAGCTTGGGAAATCTTTTTGTATCCAAATCCGGCTTTAAACTTCTTCACAACAGTATCTCGGACCTGCCTGGTGTGTTCCTTGTTCTTCATGATGCTCTCTGCGCTTTTAACGGACCTCTGAGACTATCACAGTGCAGGTGCATTTATACGGAGACTTGATTACACACAGGTGGATTGTATTTATCATCATTAGTTATTTAGGTCAACATTGGATCATTCAGAGATCCTCACGCCCAATTTTTCAGTTTTTGATTTGTTAAAAAAGTTTGAAATATCCAATAAATGTCGTTCCACTTCATGATTGTGTCCCACTTGTTGTTGATTCTTCACAAAAAAATACAGTTTTATATCTTTATGTTTGAAGCCTGAAATGTGGCAAAAGGTCGCAAAGTTCAAGGGGGCCGAATACTTTCGCAAGGCACTGTATATATCCTATCCTAAGGTTGCTCACCACCAACAGAAAACAACTTCCATCTCACAACACAATCAACTTAAATGTGTCGCCTTCTCCAATGTAAACCTGGCATCTACTGGCTGTCAGCAATTAAATAGAAGACAAAACATCAACCTTAAAAATAAAAAAATACAATATTTTGATTATAATTTTTTCCCTTTTTAAAAATTATTTCTATAGTTGCCTAAAAGTTTTTGAAAAACTTATTTGCTTCTATAACACTCATCTCCAGAGGAAAAAGGCAACATTGGTTGCACTGCTTTTAGAATATCAGAGTTTATTCTCAGATGTTTCAACCCAGACAATGTACTAGAGCATGACATTGACATTGGGGACTCTCCCCCAATCTAACAAATTCTACTGAGGCAAATCACGAAAAGAAAGTAACTACGGATACTGCAAGAGTTTCACCTGGAAATTAAACATGTCCGTGGTAAGGACAACTTGGTTGTCTCAGGGGGGGTGCAGTCAATAAGTTTTGCATTTAGTTAGGTGTTGCCCTGCTCACAATTTATTTTGACTATACATTTTGGAGATGAATTTTGTTTTGGTTGGACTCGATCCAATGGGATATTGGATCGAGTCCAACCAAAACAAAATTCAACTCCAAAATGTATAGTCAAAATAAATTGTGAGCAGGGCAACACCTAACTAAATGTGCAACCAATGTTGCCTCTTTCCTCTGGAGACAAGTGTGCCACAAAGACAAAGGTTTTACAGAATCTCTGAATTACTCAACCGTCCAACCGGCACAGTGTGTATTGGACTTTCCTCATACCCTTGGAAGACTATAGTCAACAGTGACAGCAGTGGCCATAGGCAGAACATCCCTAACGGTTTCCACTGACTTCGCTGCCAATTGTAGTGGGTGAAGTATGGTTTCAACATGTTGACATGACAGAGCCTGTTTATTTTCCTGTGCTCCAGTGTGGCAATGATGTAATGCAGATCACCATTTTTTTTACTATGGGGTAAGGTCCTGAAAAGGAAGCCTGCAGCAGTGACACCAGAACGGGCAACAAAGCCAGGACTTGGTCACCCACATCGAAAGTGTGGTTTCGGGCATTTCATTTTAGTTTGCGCCCTCTCAAGATTCTCACTGGCAAACTCAAGGCGCGGTGCAATCTCTATCGAAAAGCGCTTACATGCGCCAACAGATTATTTTTGTTTTTAAAGTGTCGCCCTGCAACAACCTGTCTCTCAGCAAATTCAAGGGACCTTCGACATGATGTCCAAACATGAGTTAATTTGGACTAAAACCAAGAGATTCCTGAACAACCTCCCACGCTGCAAAGAGCACAAGAGGGATCACTTCATCCCAATATTTTCCAAACTCAAAGCAGTAGGCTCTCAACATAGACTTTAAAGTCTGATAATCTCTCAAGAGCACCTTGAGACAGTTTCACATGAAATTCAAATTGCACAAGTCCATACGTTGAAAATTATTTCACAAGGGCCGGGAGCCATTTCACAATACTGGGAGCCATGATTTTCTTCAGTGGAATAGCCTCAGCGAAACAAGTGGCAGCACACATTATGGTTAACAGAAACTCGTTACTACTCTTGGCTTTGGGCAAAGGACCAACACAGTCCACCAGAACCCTGCTGAAAGGTTTGTCAAAAACAGAAATAGTCTGCAAAAGTGCAATTGGTACAACGTTGTTCCGTTTACCCATCCACTGCCAAACATAACAGGATTTACTGTAAGACACAACATCCTGTTTCAGACCAGACCTGAAGAAGTTACCTAACATAGTCATACGTCTTGTCGACCACCAGATGGCCTGCCATACTACCATTGTGAGCCAACCTCAGTATCTATTGTCAAAGCGTAACTGGAACAACAATTTGAGATACACTGGTCCAATCGTCTTGCCCAGAAGTGGAGCAAGAATGCCATTGCCTCATTAGAACACCATCTCTGTCAAAGTAACCCACACAAACTTCCTCAAACGCCTAAAGAAACATCTTTACTCTGTTCCGAAATCAGCTGCTTCCTAGACATCAATGTGTCAACTGTAGGGACCCTCTCTTCCTTCAGAGGTCCTACAAACTAACTCACCTTTAGAGTTTAATGGATAGGTCAACTCAGGATGTTTAGCGAAATCAGGATCACCCATAAACATCTTGGACAGATCGACCATGGTGGGATTGAATACATCCTCCTCAACTTTTCTGATAACCCATCAGGTTCCTCTACTCAGGGTTCCTTACAAACCACAAGATTTGGCACAAACTTCCCTCCAGCCAAATTGTTTCCCAAAATGAATGAGACTCCCTTCACCGTTAGGCTAGGCCTCACTCCGATGACAATGGAATCAGAAATAAGATCAGACTCGAGTTCCACATTATACAAAGGAACTTCCATGCAACCCATTTCCACGCCTTGTACAAACACTCTGTAACCAGTTGCTGAAGTGTCAGACAAAGGCAAAACACCCTCCAAAATGATGGATTGGGCCGCCCCAGTGTCTACTGGTATCTTCACCAGCTGCTTAAAAGCATTTCCACTCTGCAGAAACACAAACCTGTCTGAAACAAAGGATTCATACACATCTGATCCAAAATCTTGTTTAGGAGATACACCAATCGCAACCAGAGACTTAATGGGCTGGAGTGCTCCCACAAGAAGAAACGTAATTTTTCTGTTTCAACTTGGGACACAGACACAAACTGGCAGATGTGAAAAGATCTGCAGAAAACTGGATTTATCTTTGGGAACTGTAGAAAAATACTCTAACCTCACAGTAGGAGGTGACTTCTCTGGATTGATTTTTGTTAAGGTAACTTCATGTGTCAAAACAAACTCATCTGCAAGAACTACAGCTTTCTCAAGAGTGAGATCCTTGTGCTCCTAAATGTAGGTTGCAACCTTTTTGTGAAGGCAATTCTTGAACTGTTCTAGAAGTATGAGTCTTTAAATCCTCATGGTCCTTCTTGGCCTCTTGAGAACCACACCACTGATAAAAAATACATGCTTGTTGCCTTGCGAATTCAACATGGCTTTGTGATTCTGTCTTTTGTCATTTCCAGAACTGTTGTCTCTGTGCCTCTGGGACCAACTCGTAAGCCTGAAGAATAACGGCTTTAACAGTGTACATAATCTGAACTCTGGTCAAGAGATAAAGCAGAGTACACTTTGAGCCTTTCCCACAAGAACACTTTGGAGGAGCAGTGACCAAATATCTCCCGGCCATTTTAGGTGTGGCAATCTGCTCAAACCGAGTAAAATATACATCCACCTCTTTTTCGTTGAAAGGCGGTACAAGCCAGCTGTTCCAACCAAGATCAAACTCTGAGTGTCACGTTCTAACCTTAGTTCCTTTGTTTTAGTATGGTCAGGGCGTGAGTTGGGGTGGGCAGTCTGTTTGTTTTTCTTTGTGGGTTTTTGAGTTCGGCCTAGTATGGTTCTCAATCTGAGGCAGCTGTCAATTGTTGTCCCTGATTGAGAATCATACTTAGGTAGCCTGGGTTTCACTTTTGGTTTGTGGGGGTTTGTTTCTGTGTGAGTGCTTGGGCCACACGGTACTGTTTCGGTATTGGTAAATTCACGTTGTCATTTCTTAGTTTAGTGTTCTGAGTTTTAATTAAACATCATCATGAACACTTACCACGCTGCAACTTGGTCCTCCTCTCTATCTCCAGATGACATCCGTTACACTGAGGGTGTAGGATGGCCTGACTGGATTTGGAGTACTTCCAGATCTCCCTTTGTCGCACTTCCATCTCCATCTCTTTCAATCGAATGGCATGTGCATGTTCTTCTTGTTCTAGTGTGTTGTTCTATTGTGTTGTATGTTCTTGTCTTTCCCGGTGCTCTAACTCTAACTTCTGTTGTTCCCATTTTGCCTTTAGTTCTAACTCTCGCAGTTGCACGTATATGGGGTGTACTCTACCAGCCGTAGGACCCTTTTCATCATCCTCACTCTGGAAGGATTTCCTCCTCCACTTAAACTCTTTGACTTCTGTTTTTGGATCGCCAGATGCCACCTTGATGTTATAATGCTTTGAAATGATACGCAGATTCGCCTTTGTACATTTATCTAGCATCTCCCATGTAGGGTTTTCCACAAATGCTTTCAACTTAGTCCATGTATTTTTTTGTTATTAGCCTGTGTTTATGCAAATTTCAAAATGATTCCACCAATCTAATAACCCCTCAAGGTGGATGTCAGTGACAAACTCTACCACAAAATTGTATTTTGAACATTCCAATATCTGAGCACAGCAGAGCTTCAGAGTAGGGGACGAGAGCAACTACCATACTCATGGGAAACAATATCCCGGACGAGCCCCCATTTTATGTTAACCAAATAGTGTCACTCAAACAGGACGGGGAACTAACAAATGACCAACAACCAGAACTAAACCGGTGGGGTTTTAGGAGGGGTTCTGAAAGACACTCATGGGGGTGTCCACTGAAAGTTGACTGGCAACAACAACTGTAACCTAAAAGACACCCACCATGAGCGCCCACTAAATTTGCCTAATAAGAGGCAAGCAAAATAAAAACTTACACCAAACTTAGATAGGATGCTAACCAAAAAAGTGGAGCAAAATGAAATCAGACAAAGGAAGATTTTTTTTCTAGCTATCAAAATAGGGAGTGCCAACTAAAGGGGTTTCCCTCCGCATCTATCAAGACAACTGGAGCACTGGGCCAACCACTCTTCAAAAGCACCTGTGCCAGCATTAACGAAATGGCAACCAGCACAGGTGTAACATATACTAACTAAAGAGGTCACACCAATTGGTGTGCCCTACATGCTCATGATCTATTTGCACTAAAATCCAACCTCAAACCATAAATGGAAAAACCAATGCCTGTACCTTCTTATCCAATGGGTTTTGAGAAGGAGGTGAGGATGTGAGGAATGAAGGAAATGGAATTGAGATTCTCCCCTTGTTTCCTCCATTCCTCACCTCCCTCTCAAAGCACATTGGGGGAGAGGAGGGAATGTTCCTCCCCTCAGGCTCCAATGCACTTTCAAGGAGAAGCAAGGAGTGGAGGAAACAAGGACAGAGGAAGCAAGAATGTGATGTCTGGTGTTCAGGCAGGCAGACAGACAGATGGATAGACAGACAGGCAGGCACGCAAGCACACATTGCTTGAAGAGTTGACTGATTATAATTATTTAATTCTTATTCATATTGTCAATTATTTTTTTGACCGAACCCATTGTATTATATTATTGTATTAAATGATTAAATAAACTATTAAAAAAATATATTGAAATGCAGTTTTTTAGGTTTAGCATGGCTATAAATTATAGAGAAGTTGACTAAAGCACAAACAGACCTCGCTACTAGCCATGACAAAGAAACATGCAGTGTCCACATTTCATGTGATATTTTGAATGACATGTAGATATTTTATTGTTGCTAGGAGTTATGGTCTCAGTGTGAAAATCTTGCCTGTTATTCCTGCATCTACAAATGTGAAGCTGCAAGAAAATCATATTGAATGTATTTCAAACCATTTTGAAATGTTGACCCTTGTGTCACACATTGGCCCCTTTACTTATAGAAAGACTAACATACACAGGACAAATCATAAGAAATAGGGGTATTGTAAAGATTTGGCTATTGTAAAAACATAGCAAGGTGTTGTATGCCATTTCTGCCCCATGCAGCATTGTACTAGATCACCTTTTCTACATGACTTGTCAACTGATACCGTACTGCAATTCATCAGCTTAGTGTATCAACGAAATTCAGATAATGAGTGGAATGTATTGTTATATATGTACCCGACACTATAATTACAAATGGTAGCACATAAAGTGACTCTTCCACTCTCTTCTATTGAAGCACACTGGCTGATGGAGAATTATGACATAATATTTACAGCCACTCCCATACGGAATCTTAATTTGAACATTCTGTTGTTGCAGTATTTTCCTTCATTGCAGGAAATGCAAACTAGTAGTGTATTCAAGATTTAAAAAGGCTACGAAAGTTTGTAATTTCCTCTTTAAAATGTCAGACGTGATTAGCCCTGAAGAGAAATGTATCAACCCATACAAGAAATAAAGATATAAAGAATAAAGAATAAAAATCCACATAATAGTTCACATTTCCTATTGCTGCAGGATTATTTGAAAGAGTGATTTGGTGCAGTGAACAAGTGAATTTTTGAATTTGTTTGTTGTACCCAGTCAATTCTAAATGTTGTTAGAGTTTTGAAAATGTACCAAAGATGTAATAAAGGTTAAGCTTGTACACTTGCAGTTCTGCAGTCTTGTTATATATTGACATAAGTGCAAATGATACTAAAGAGCCATTAACAAGGTTAAGTTAGTCACAATTTTGATGCATTATAATATCACATCTGAAATGTCGCAAATTGTCATGGAAATTCTTAGTCTTTTCGGTGAGCTTAATGGTTTTTATCATTAACTTAATATTCTTCCTATGCTCTGTAACTAGTGACTGTCCAGTGTACCAGGGATGGCCAGTTTGTGGTGGTGGTTGCCAGGGATGCTACTCTGCCCAACCTGGAGCTAGATTCTATCAGCCTGCTGGGGGGGAACGATGCCCACTGCACCCCTGTCGGCATCACTTCTGCTTTTGCCATCTACCAATTCAAAGTCACTGAATGTGGAACTGTCATGACGGTACGTATCAGCTGTATTTGGCTTCAGTCTAAGTACAGGGAGGTAGTTCCTCTCTCCTTCAAAGAATTGGATCACATCATCCATATTAGTTGCAACAATGATCATATCATTGATTGTTTATTCAGGTTTAAAGATGTTGCCGCATTGTGGCAAAAGCGCTTGGTCTAACCTATGATGATTTTGCCTCTTGAAGATGAGCTGTATAAGAGTTGTGTTTATTGCAGGAGGAACCTGGTACTATTTTCTATGAGAACAGGATGTCCTCCTCATATATAGTGGAGATGGGACGCCTCGGCACCATCACCAGGGGCAGCCAATTTAAGTAGGTGATTTAAAATAATAATGATAATAATAACAACAATATCCTAGGGAAGTCTAAAATAAGCTAAAAACTGTCATGTTTTTTTCTGTATATTGGGACAGTTTGGGAATTTTGACAAGACACTGGAGTTAACATAATTTATCTTCTTAAATGTGTAATGGGATCTTTAGTAAAAATAAAATACAATTGTATTTGTCATATACACAGATTACAGCAGGTGTGCTAGCTCCCTCAACATTGCAGTACAATAATAAATATCAATAATAAAGAGTCAAATGGTCGGAGTGGATGGGTGGGAAGATACCAGTAACGTCTAGCAACCAAAAGGTTGTGTGTTCGAATATAATTAGTGCCCAAATTTAGCATTTTAGCTAATTAGCAACTACTTACTACTTTTTAGCTACTTTGCAACTACTTAATATGTTAGCTAACTCTTTTCCTAACCATTACCTGAACTCTTTAACCTAACCCCTAACCTTCTTAACCCCAACACCTAACCACTAGCCTAGTGAATGATGGCCACCTAGCTAATGGTAGTTTTAGCCACCTAGATAGCAAAAACATCAAATGAAATCAAAATTTATTGGTCACATACAGATGCTATTGCGGGTGTAGCAAAATGCTCTTAGCTCCAACAGTGCAGTATTATCTAACAATTCACAACAATACACATCTAAAAGTAAAAGAATGGAATTAAAAAATATATAAATATTAGGATGAGCAATGTCAGAGTGGCATTGACTAAAATACAGTAGAATAGAATACAGTATATACATATGAGATGAGTAACGCAGTATCTAAACATTATTAAAATGACTAGTGTTCCATTATTAAAGTGGCCAGTGATTCCATGTCTATGTGTATAGGGCAGCTGCCTCTAAGGTGCAGGGTTAAGTAACCGGATGGTAGCCGGCTAGTGATGGCTATTTAACAGTCTGATGGCCTTGAGATAGAAGCTGTTTTCAGTCTCTCGGTCCCAGCTTTGATGCACCTATACGAACCTCGCCTTCTGGGTGATAGTGGGGTGAACAGGCTGTGACTCGGGTGGTTGATGCCCTTGATGATAATTTTGGCGTTCCTGTGACATCGGGTGCTTTGGTGTCTTGGAGGGCAGGCAGTGTGCCCCCGGTGATGTGTTGGGCAGACTGGACAGTAGTCAAGGTGCAACAAAACTAGGGCCTGTAGGACCTACCTTGTTGATAGTGTTGTTAATAAGGCGGAGCATCGCTTTATTATAGACAGACTTCTCCCCATCTTAGATACTACTGCATAAATATGTTTTGACCATGACAGTTTACAATCTAGGGTTACTCCAAGCAGTTTAGTCATCTCAACTTGCTCAATTTACACATTATTTATTACAAGATTTATTTGAGGTTTAGGGTTTAGTGAATGTTTTGTTCCAAATACAATGCTTCTGGTTTTAGAAATATTTAGGGCTAACTTATTCCTTGCCACCCACTCTGAAACTAACTGCAGCTCTTTGTTGAGTGTTGCAGTAATTTCAGTCGCTGTAGTAGCTGACGTGTATAGTGTTGAGTAATTCACATAAATAGATACTCTGGCTTTACTCAAAGTTAGTGCATAGGGCCTAAACAGCTACCCTGGGGAATTGCTGATTCTAACTGGATTATATCTGAGAGGCTTCCATTAAAGAACACCCTCTGTGTTCTGTTAGACAAGTAACTCTTTATCCACGTTATAGCAAGGGGTGTAAAGCCATAACACAAGTTTTTCCAGCAGCAGACTATGATCGCTAAAGTCAAAAGCTGTCTAATAAGACAGCCCCCACAATAATTTAATCAATCAATTTCTCTCAGCCAATCATCAGTCATTTGTGTAAGTGCTGTGCTTGTTGAGTGTCCTTCCCTATAAGCATGCTGAAATCATGTTGTCAGTTTGTTTACTGTGAAATAGCATTGTACCTGGTCAAACATAATTTTTTCCAGAAGTTTACCAAGGGTTGGTAACAGGCTGATTGGTCGGCTATTTGAGCCAGTAAAAGGGGCTTTACTATTCTTGGGTAGCGAAATTACTTTAGCTTCCCTCCAGGCCCGAGGGCACACGCTCTCTAGTAGGCTTAAATTGAAGATGTGGCAAATAGGAGTGGCAATATCATCTGCTATTATCCTCAGTAATTTTCCGTCCAGACTGTCAGACCCCAGTGGCTTGTCGTTGTTGATAGACAACAATAATTTTTTCGCCTCTTCCACACAGACTTTACGGAATTAAATTATTGTCTTTCATAATATGGTCCGATATACAGTACTTGGATGTGTAGTGTCAGCGTTTGTTGCTGGCATGTCATCCTTAAGTTTGCTTATCTTGCCAATGAAAGTCATTAAAGTAGTTGGCAACATCAGTGGGCTTTGTGATGAATGAGCCATCTGATTCAATGAATGAAGGAGCTGAGTTCACTTTTTTCCACAAAAGTTAAGGTGCCCCAAAGCTTTTTGCTATCATTCTTTATATAATTGATATTTGTTTCATAGTGTAGTTCATTTTTTATTTAGTTTAATCACATGATTTCTTAATTTGCAGTATGTTTGCCAATTAGTTGGGCTGCCACACTTAATTGCCATAACTTTTGTCTCATCCCTCTCAACCATACAATTTTTAAATTCACATTTTAAAATTCAAATTAACAGTTTTAGTAATTTTCTTAATGGTTGTGTGCTTATTAGTAACTGGAATAAGTAGTTTCATAAATGTGTCAAGTGCAGAATCTGGTTGCTCCTCATTACACACCACAGACCAGCAAATATTCTTTACATCATCAACATATGAATCACTACAAAAGTTATTGTATGACATCTTGCACACTATATTAGGCCCAGCCTTTGGAACTTTGGTTTTCCTGGATATGGCTATTATATTGTGATCATTACATCCTATGGATTTGGATACTGCTTTAAAACAAATATCTGCAGCATTATTAAAGATGTGATCAACACATGTTGATGATTTAATTCCTGTGCTGTTTGCAACTACCCTGGTAGGTTGACTGACAACCTGATCCAGGTTGCAGGCACTGGTTACAGTTTGACGTTTGTCCTGAGTGGCCAGTTTGATAATAGCCAGTCAATATTGAAATCACCAAGAAAGCATTTCATACATATTATCCAGATAGTGACTGTTAACACTTGGTGGTCTATAGTAGCTTCCCACAAGAATGGGCACGCACCCTTGTGTTGAGGATCAGCAAAGTGGAGGTGTTGTTTCCTACCTTCACCACCTGGTGGCGGCCCGTAAGGAAGTCCAGGACCCAGTTTCACAGGGCAGGGTTCAAATCTAGGGCACTGAGCTTAATTATGAGCTTGGAGGTTACTATGGTGTTGAAGGCTGCGCTATAATCAATGAACACCATTTTGACGTAGTTATTCCAATTGTCCGGATGGGATAGGGCAGTGTGCAGTGCGGTAATGATTGCATCGTCTGTGGATCTATTGCGGCGGTAGGCAAATTGAAGTGGGCCTAGGGTGTCAGGTAAAGTAGAGGTGATATGATCCTTAACTAGCCTCTCAAGGCACTGCATGATGACAGAAGTGTGTGCTACAGGGCGATAGCAATTTAGTTCAGTTACCTTTGCTTTCTTGGGTACAGGAACAATGGTGGACATCTTGTTGCAAGTGGGGACAGCAGACTGGGATAGGGAGAGATTGAATATGCCCATAAAAGATTCCAGCCAGCTGGTTTGTGCATGCTCTGAGGATGCGCCTAGGGATGCCGTCTGGGCCGGCAGCCTTGCGAGGGTTAACACGCTTAAATGTCTTACTCGTATCGACCACGGAGAACAAGAGCCCACTGTCCCTGGGAGCGGGCAGGGGCGGTGGCACTGTGTTATCCTCAAAGTGGCTGAAGAAAGTGTTTAGCTTGTCTGGGAGCAAGACGTCGGTATCCGCGATGTGGTTGGTTTTCCCTGGACGGGTACAGTACAGTGGGGCAAAAAAGTATTTAGTCAGCCACCAATTATGCAAGTTCTCCCACTTAAAAAGATGAGAGAGGCCTGTAATTTTCATCATAGGTACACTTCAACTATGACAGACAAAATGAGAGAAAAAAATGTAGGATTTTTAATGAATTTATTTGCAAATTATGGTAGAAAATAAGTATTTGGTCACCTACAAACAAGCTAAATTTCTGGCTCTCACAGACCTGTAACTTCTTTCAGAGGCTCCTCTGTACTCCACTCGTTACCTGTATTAATGGCACCTTTTTGAACTTCTTTACCTGTATTAATGCCACCTGTTTGAACTTGTTATCAGTATAAAAGACACCTGTCCACAACCTCAAACAGTTACACTCCAAACTCCACTATGGCCAAGACCAAAGAGCTGTCAAAGGACACCAAAAACAAAATTGTAGACCTGCACCAGGCTGGGAAGACTGAATCTGCAATAGGTAAGCTGCTTGGTTTGAAGAAATCAACTGTGGGAGCAATTATTAGGAAATGGAAGACATACAAGACCACTGATAATCTCCCTCGATCTGGGGCAAGATCTCACCCCGTGGGGTCAAAATGATCACAAGAACGGTGAGCAAAAATCCCAGAACCAAACGGGGGACCTAGTGAATGACCTGCAGAGAGCTGGGACCAAAGTAACAAAGCCTACCATCAGTAACACACTACGCCGCCAGGGACTCAAATCCTGTAGTGCCAGACGTGTCCCCCTGCTTAAGCCAGTACATGTCCAGGCCCGTCTGAAGTTTGCTAGAGAGCATTTGGATGATCCAGAAGAAGATTGGGAGAATGTCATATGGTCAGATGAAACCAAAATATAACTTTTTGGTAAAAATTCAAATCGTTGTGTTTGGAGGACAAAGAATGCTGAGTTGCATGCAAAGAACACCATACCTACTGTGAAGCATGGGGTGGAAACATCATGCTATGGGGCTGTTTTTCTGCAAAGGGACCAGGACGACTGATCCATGTAAAGGAAAGAATGAATGGGGCCATGTATCGTGAGATTTTGAGTGATAACCTCCTTCCATCAGCAAGGGCATTGAAGATGAAACGTGGCTGGGTCTTTCAGCATGACAGTGATCCCAAACACACCGCCCGGGCAACGAAGGAGTGGCTTCGTAAGAAGCATTTCAAGGTCCTGGAGTGGCCTAGCCAGTCTCCAGATCTCAACCCCATAGAAAATCTTTGGAGGGAGTTGAAAGTCCGTGTTGCCCAGCAACAGCCCCAAAACATCACTGCTCTAGAGGATATCTGCATGGAGGAATGGGCCAAAATACCAGCAACAGTGTGTGAAAACCTTGTGAAGACTTACAGAAAACGTTTGACCTCTGTCATTGCCAACAAAGGGTATATAACAAGTATTGAGATAAACTTTTGTTATTGACCAAATACTTATTTTCCACCATAATTTGCAAATAAATTCATTAAAAATCCTAAAATGTGATTTTCTGGATTTTTTCTTCTCATTTTGTCTGTCATAGTTGAAGTGTACCTATGATGAAAATTACAGGCCTCTCTCATCTTTTTCAGTCGGAGAACTTGCACAATTGGTGGCTGACTAAATACTTTTTTTCCCTACTGTATATGCCTAGAGAGCAATGATTATGTGAAACAGAGTATGTTACAGTCCCCTGATGTCTCTCTGGAAGGAGATCCTCGCCTTGAGCTTTACTGTCCAGAGACTGAACATTAGCGACTAATATACTCGTAAGCGGTGGATGGTGTTCACGCCTCCTTAGTCGGACTAGAAGTCCACTCCGAATAGCTCTTCTCCGCTGGTGGCGTCTTGGAGCAGCCTCTGGGATAAGTTCAATTGCCTTGGGGGGTATGAACAAAGGATCCAATTCGGGAAAGTCGTATTCCTGGCTGCTCTGAAATCCAAAAGTTACTTCCATGTAATATGTAATAACACAAAAAAACGTTCTCGGCTGATAATGTAAGAAATAACACACACAAAAACTAAATACTGCAAAGTTGCTTTGGAACTAGAAGCACTAGAAGCAGAGCTGCCATGTCTGTCGGCGCCATCTTGGAATTTGTAGCAAATCATACAAATTATAATTCAGAGCATATCTTATGAAACGGATGATGGACATCCACAAACTAATACCAAACACAAAACATATACTAATTTGAGTGTCCTGGATATTTGTTTACTATGTTACGTCTACCCCTGATTCAAGGTTAGTGAGTGAGTGAGTGTCTCTGTCTGTCTAAAATGGATGGTAGATATGGTGTATCACATTTAACAAACCAAACATTAAAATACCATTATAGAAGGCAAAGTAAAAACCCAAACTGGTCCGTGCATAAATACCGGTGTACGGTATACCACCCAGCCATAGGCTACCTTGTACTTCATGTTTGAGTTTTTGCTTGTAAGCAGGAATCAGGAGGATATCGATATGGTCCGATTTGCTAAATGGAGGGTGGGGGAAAGCTTTGTATGCATCTCTGTGTGTGGAGTAAAGCTGATTTATCCCTCTAGTTGCACAGGTGACATGCTGGTATAAATTAGGTAAAACAAATTTAAGTTTTCCTGTATTAACCTTTTACTGCAGTCGGCTAAATCAGGGTCTGTGATAAGGTGCGTCTCGGTGAGAGGTGTAGGAGTCAGACGCAGGAGAGCAGGGATTTCTAAGAAGCGTGTTTAATATATATATATATAGTCCACCAATACAAAAATGGCACAGACAAAAATCCAAAACTAGCTCTCGAATGATCAGAAACTCGTGCCAACACACGGAGGAACAACCACAGTTCCGACACTTACATACACGTGCCTAAATAGTGAAAGCAATACAGAAACTCGTGCAAAACACACGGAGGAACAAACTCAGTTCCGAAACTTAACTACACGTGCGTGATAGTGAAAACAATAAACATCAAAGATAACTGTTTGACATTTCGGAAGATTTCGGAAGATTTTTTGCATGTTTTTTAAATGTTTATCCAATATGAAATTATGAAAAGTATTTATAACATTCCACCCATGAGGCCACTAGAACATTTGACTGCAGGAAAGGACAACAATCACCGGCCACTAAGAGCACCGTCTCTGGATTAGCATTTTCTTGTTTACTTATGGCCTTATACAGCTCGTTGAGTGCTGTCTTAGTGCCAGCATCGGTTTGTTGTGGTAAATAGACAGCAATGAAAAATACAGATGAAAACTCTCTTATTAAATAGTATGGTCTCATGCTTATCATGAGGTATTCTAACTCAGGTGAGCAGAAACTCGAGACTTCCTTAATGTTAGAGATCACGCACCTGCTTTTTTCAATGAAGAGACAAACATCACCCCAGCTACTCCTCCTCAAACTTACTAGGTTCAGTCCTGCCGATGCATAGAAAGATGTATTGTATATTATCCATGTCCTTCTTCACCCTTGAATCTGAGAAACATTGTATATTACAGTTCTTAAATGTTCCGTTGATAGGATAGTCTCGAACGGAGCTCGTCCAGCTTATTGTCCAGCGATTGCACATTCGGCAATAGAACAGAGTGTAGAGGCGATTTACCATTCACCGACGTAGTCTCACCAGGGTGCCCATATATCTGGCGTCTACAGTGCCATCTTTGCCTCCTTCGAGTGTTGGGGATTAGGGCCTGGTCCGGGATAATCAATATTTATTTTGCCTCTGACGTCCAAATCGAGGTTAGTGATAGATGTTCTGATGTCCAGAAGCTTTTTTTCAGTCATTGGAAACGATGGTCAAAACATGCTATACCAAAAAGGTTAAGATCAGTGCAAAAAAATACACATACACAAAATAGCACAATTTGTCAGGAGCCTGGAATACGGCCGCCATTCCCTCCAGCGCCATTCCATTAAATGACATATAGGCAAGCCAAAACGCCTCCTAAACCTTAAACCTTAATCCATGTCTGAGGACATCGGGAGATGACGTGGAAACCGTCCACTAGGGGCTACAGTTAGAGCTGTTACCTTCAACTAGATTTCAGTTTTGTTAGGGTGTTATGGATGGGGATGGTGAATAGGCATAAGCATCTGCCTCTGTTTCGCTTTTTAGATTTTTGTTTTTTTAGCCTATACCAAACCTTAACCCTTAACCATTTGGAGTTAATGCCTAGCCTTAAGATTTCGATGTTAATGCCTAAACTTTACATTAAACACTTCAAAATTTGATGTTTGCAACAACTTTGAAATGTGATGTTTGAGAAACATGGATTAATGTCTATTTCTGACGTGAGACTGTGAGAGCTAGTTTCCTTATATGGCCGGATTTGAAGTTGAGATGTCAAGATGTCTGACCACACTCCCTTTATTCCCAGTCTAATATTCCAGTGCAGATATAGGGGCACCGTGATTGAGGCTCTTGTGATTGAGGTGAAGCAGGTGCCTCCCCCAATTCTTCTACCAGCTCCTGGACCCCTCAGAGTTGAGCTCAGACTGGCCAATGGAATATGCCTCACCAAGGGATGTAAGGAAGGCAAGTGGCACTATATTCATTGATTAGTTTGTTGGATTAATAAATGGGCGTATTAATGAATCTTTCCTCTTTTGAAACAGAGGAGGCGGCCTACACCTCTTACTACACGGAGGCAGACTACCCTGTCACCAAGTTCCTCAGGGATCCCGTGTACGCTGAGGTTCGCATCCTGGAGAGGACAGATCCCAACATTGTGCTGACCCTGGGTCGCTGCTGGGCCACCACAAACCCCGACCCTCTCAGCCTACCCCAGTGGAACCTTATCATTTCTGGGTAAATATCTGAATAAGTAGAAGTTGTAAAAATGTTTAACTGTACGTCCAATTTCTTTTATACCATTTATTGTAAAGATGAGGAAAACGTTCAGCAGCTCTAGGAGAACTTCACTTCAACGCAGACAGACACTTGAATGACCATGGCGTTGTCTGTCTGTCTACTGTATGTCTCTCTCTCGCTCGCTCTCTCTGTGTCTGTCTCTCTTTCTTTCTTTGTATCTTTAGATGTCCGTACAAGGATGACCGTTACCTGACCATGCCCATCCCTGTGGAAGCCTCCTCTGGTCTGTCCTTCCCAACCCACTACAGGCGCTTCGTCCTCAAGATGTTCACCTTTGTGGATTCGACATCTATGTCCCCCCTGAGGGAGAGGGTATGACCATAGAAATACATATATAGTACCAGTCAAAAGTTTGGACACACCTACTCATTCAAGGGTTTTTCTTAATTCTTTACTATTTTCTACATTGTAGAATAATAGTGAAGACATCAAAACTATGGAATAACACATATGGAATCATGTAGTAACCAAAAAAGTGTTTAGATTCTTCAAAGTAGGCACCCTTTGCCTTGATGACAGCTTTCCACACTCTTGGCATTCTCTTAACCAGCTTCACCTGGAATGCTTTTCCAACAGTCTTGAATGAGTTCCCACATATGTTGAGCACCTGTTGGCTGCTTTTCCTTCACTCCGTGGTCCAACTAATCCCAAACCATCTCAATTGGGTTGAGGTTGGGTGATTGTGGAGGCCAGGTCATCTGATGCAGCACTCCATCACTCTCCTTCTTGGTCAAATTTCCCTTACACAGCCTGGAGGTGTGTTGAAAAACAAATGGTAGTCTGACTAAGCTCAAACCAGATAGAATGGCTTATCGCTGCAGAATGCTGTGGTAACCATGCTGGTTAAGTGTGCCTTAAATTCTAAATAAATCACTGACAGTGTCACCAGCAAATCACCCCCACACCATCACACCTCCTCCTCCATGCTTCATGGTGGGAACCCCACATGCGGAGATCATCCGTTCACCTACTCTGTGTCTCAAGACACGGCAGTTGAAACCAAAAATCTAAAATTTGAACTCTTGAATTTGAACTTTTAACAAGGCACACCTGTTAATTGAAAAGCATTCCACACATACCTCATGAAGCTGGATGAGAGAATGCCAAGTGTGTGCAAAGCTGTCAAGGCAAAGGGTGTCTACTTTGAAGAATCTTAAATATATTTGGATTTGTTTAACATTTTTGGGGTGAATACATTATTCGATATGGGATTCACCTGACAGACACTCTAAATGTGACCACCACACGCAGAAGATGATGCCCCCATTCCGCCCACTAATTGGGCTTCTTTTGCACATTATGTGTTGTTTATGTGGGGGGGATGCTGTAAATCAAAATTACTCTATGTGTTCTAAAAGATGAGACATTGAGAATTATAATAAATCCTGCTTTAATCCATCAGCAAAATTGTCACGGGGGAAAGGGGGACATGAACAGGTTGATTCATCCGCTCATTTTTATTTACATTTAGGGACATTTGGGTCCAACTCGAAGTCAAGCCCCTCCCTCTCATCCTAATGGCAAAATTTTGAAGAATACCCTGCATGAGAGGAGCTATAAAACAGCACATTTCTTATCTTTGCCCCATGGCAAAATGTGTAGAATTGTAGGAAATTAGCTTTAAACTGCATCATTTTTTCTCAGACTCATGACAAAGTCTAGAATAGCATTATAAACTCAACATTTTCTCTCCGCCCCATTGCAAAATGTGTTGAAATGCAGGAATCTAGCTGTTTTCCTAAAGAAAACATGTTTGGGGGGACTTCCATTTATCCTTCCACTTAAGCCGTGTTTTCAAATTATCTCTCCCTATAACCCACAACAGAGGCATAATAATGTCAAACTGTGTAGAATTGCAGGTAATATATTTTAAAATGTCAAAAACATTTCCGGGGGAGGACCCGCCCTTTACATTTCCATATTATAAAAATCATGTTACAGTATCAATGTTTATGATCGCTATGTGTATCATACCCAGGGCTGTTCTGAACAGAATTAGCCTATTTTTGTGGCATTGTCCAGAAGACTCATCTGAATGCACTCATGACTCCATTCTATGTGCACCAAAATGACTTTCTGTTTCTTTGAAGTTCTTTGTGAAAAACTAACACTGTAAAATCATATTTTATTACTTAGCTAGTTATTTTGACAACAGAATAAGCTTTTAAATGATGTACTCCCGACCCTGAATGAGATTTATAATGGACCATTTGTTAATTGCGTAAACAACAAAGAGTAGTTGTTTTATGGTTGGGATGCAGGGCTGTTTTCCAAATAGAACTACAAGTGCGCTTGCTTCAGTTCCTCAATGGCAGCGCTTGGAGAGCAAAAAAAGCTCCAAATAGTTAAAAGCTCTTTCCTTCATAAAAGTGCATTGAAATGACTGGTACCACTTGAAGACACCAGTTAGACCCCTCACTAAAACGCTTCAATTTTTTTGTCTTATGTTGCACTTAATAGTTTTCCTGGAAAAATTGGACTATGTTATTGAATGTATACAGAGTATTTCCAGATTTCTTTATCAACAGATGCTGCGAAAAGTACAGTTAATGTAAAATGCAAATGAGATCAACAGTGTAATGTTTGGATTGAGGCTTGTCTTGTGTCAGGTGAACTGTTGTGTCCTCAACTTTGTTGGATCATTTCCCCCTAATCCCCATAAGTGATCGACTTCAATTGCTACCATTGTTATGCATATTCTTCTCATATTTCTTAGGCCAATTTCCACGAGTGTAAATGGTTGATTCTGTGGGTATGACTGTGTTTTAATTCTGCTGAATAAGATAGTTGGAACAACTCCATTGATGTTCTTGATTACCATGCTAACACTGTTTATTAAATGCATTCAATTAAAATGCACAAAATAGAAAAAGTAATTTATGCAAACATATTTTTCAGTGCCGCTTTTTTTAGCTGTCCTATTACATTTGGTATTACTTTCTGGTAATTACTCAATGATTTAACATAATTATTTTTGCTTGCTTCTTGGTCACAATTGGTACTTTCTAGCAGTATAGTTTGTATAAATATGAAACTATTATACATTGTTCTTGGGTAATAATTATCTAAATACATAAGTATTACCTCCTTAAAAAACATTTTAATGTAATATCTCTTGCAGATGTTCATCCATTGTAATACAGATTTGTGCCAGCCATACCAGGAAAACTGGTACTGTGTACCAAGATGCTTCAGAACGAGTGAGTTACGTTTTCTCAGTTAGGCTGCATTCCATTACAGAAAATGGTTTCCTTCCCCTCTACCCTTCCCTACAGTTTAAGTCTCGTCCCTCTCTGCAACTGACCACATACAATTTCCTTTCCAGGGAGACACATTGCCGATGCAGTTCAGAAGACCACCAGAAGCGAGTCTACTTTGGTTTCCAGTGGCGAACTGATCCTGACTCAAGCAAGCCCACCAACTAGAATATTGGTTGACTAAATACCAGCACTTTGCAGGCCATTGGCCAGTGGATAAATTGGTCCACTTTGCGGTTGATTTAATGGAATTAAATTGTTCCCCAAAAGCCCCTGACCAAATTGATATTTGGTGAGGCTGTTTTTCACACCTTTAGCGAAATATCTTGCATGGAAGTCTATGCATTATAATGTTTACAGGATGATAAAGGAATGTTGAGACAAGTTGGAATGTTCACATGCTCATTGAAAATGACTGTATCAAACAACAATGGAACATTCTATTGGATGGGTTTTAGTTAATGTTACAAATAACATAACTACATATTTGTTTTGCGGAAATTGGTCATACTGGGAAATAATACAAGTCCAAGAGATCCAAATCTGGTAGCATATTGATTTATTTGCCACCTGTAATAGTCTGTTGTATAGCGGTGCTCAGCATGCTAAAATTAAAGGTGTGCTCTGTCATTTGTTGAGCAAGTTAACACAAAGACATACAGATGAAGGATATTAATTTGAATACCTTATTGTTGAAGGACGTTTTCTGCACAGCAGTAAATGCAAACTTGTAGTGTATTCAAGGTTTAAAAAGATTTGGCCTTACTAAAAATGCATCAACTCCAACAAAAATATAAATTAATTATAATCCACACAATAATTGACATGTTCTGTTGCAGGATTATTTTCTTGCTGTGAGAAACTGGGCAAATGATCTCTAAAAAGGAAGATTGGTGATTTTAATCTATTCGATCCCTGACCATCAAGATGAAAGTTATGCTCTCTAACCTTACAAGTTATTTAATGAAATATGTTCCCTAATAATTTCATAGACATTAGTTAAGTGGCTGGTTGACACATTTTATAGAATCTATGCTATTGTTAATTAGAAAAAAATCCAGCCTTTTAGCAATTGGGCCATTGCTGATGCCCTCGACAACCCTCAGCAGCCACAACTAATACATATTTTACATTAACAGTGTAACCATCTATAAAGGCCGTGAAGTAGTGGCGTCAAGTGATATACGTTATATTGATGAATATAAAATATACAGTTGAAGTCGGAAGTTTACATACACTTAGGTTGGAGTCATTAAAACTCGTTTTTCAACCACTCCACAAATTTCTTGTTAACAAACTATAGTTTTGGCAAGTCGGTTAGGACATATGCTTTGTGCATGACACAAGTCATTTTTCCAACAATTGCTTTACAGTTAAATTATTTCACTTATAATTCACTGTATCACAATTCCAGTGGGTCAGAAGTTTACATACAATAAGTTGACTGTGCCTTTAAACAGCTTGGTAAATCAAATTTTATTAGTCACATGTGCCGAATACAACAGGTGTAGTAGACCTTAGTGAAATGCTTACTTACGAGCCCCTAACAAACAGCACAGTTTAAAAAAAATACAGATAAGAATTAGAGATAAGTAGCAAGTAATTAAAGAGCAACATAAAAAAAATAACATACACAGGGGGGTGCCGGTACAGAGTCAATGTGTGGGGGCACCAGTTAGTTGAGGTAGTATGTACATGTAGGTAGAGTTATTAAAGTGACTATGCATAGATGACAGAGAGTGGCAGTGGTGTGGAGGAGGGGGGAGCAACGCATTTGAATTGATGTTCATTTCTTGGGGGTAGAAGCGGTTTAGAAGCCCCTTGGACCCCTCACATAGGTGTTCCTTTAGTCCAGGTGGGAAAGGGCAGTGTGGAGTGCAATAGAGATTGCATCATCTGTGGATTTGTTGTGGCAGTATGCAAATTGGAGTGGGTCTAGGGTTTCTGGGATGATGGTGTTGATGTGAGCCATGACCAGCCTTTCAAAGCACTTCATGGCTACAGACATGAGTGCTACGGGTCGGCAGTCATTTAGGCAGGTTTCCTTAGTGTTCTTCGGCACAGGCACTATGGTGGTCTTCTTAAAACATGTTGGTATTAGACTCGGACAGGGAGAGGTTGAAAATGTCAGTGAAGACACTTGCTAGTTGGTCAGCGCATGCTTGCAGTACACGTCCTGGTAATCCGTCTGGCCCTGCGGCCTTGTGAATGTTAACTTGTCTAAAGGTCTTACTCACATCGGCTGTGGAGAGCGTGATCACAATCTACCGGTACAGCTGGTGCTCTAATGCATGTTTCAGTGTTATTTACCTCGAAGCGAGCATAGAAGTAGTTTATCTCATCTGGTAGGCTTGTGTCACTGGGCAGCTCTCGGCTGTGCTTCCCTTTGTAGTCTGTAATGGTTTGCAAGCCCTGCCACATCCAACGAGCGTCAGAGCCAGTGTAGGTCAACTCAATCTTCGTATTGACGCTTTGCCTGTTTGATGGTTCGTCGGACGGTATAGCAGGATTTCTTATAAGCTTCCGGGTTAGAGTCCCGCCCCTTAAAAGCTGCAGCTCTAGCCTTTAGCTCAGTGCAGATGCTGCCTGTAACCCATGACTTCTGGTTGGAGTATGTACTGTACGTACGGTCACTATGGGGACGACATCATCGATGCACTTATTGATGAGGCCAATGACTGATGTTGTGTACTCCTCAATGCCATCGGAGGAATCCCGGAACTTATTCCAGTCTGTGCTAGCAAAAACAGTCCTGTAGCTTAGCATCTGCTTCATCTGACCACTTTTTTATTGATCTAGTCACTGGTCCTACCTGCTTTAATTTTTGCTTGTAAGCAGGAATCAGGAGGATAGAATTATGGTCAGATTTGCCAAATGGCGGGCGAGGGAGAGCTTTGTATGCATCTCTGTGTGTTGAGTATAGGTGGTCCAGAGTTCTTTTTCCTCTGGTTGCACATTTAACATCCTGATGGAAATTTGGCAAAACATTTTTAAGTTTCCCTGCATTAAAGTCCCCGGCTACAAGGAGCGCCGCCTCTTGGTGAGCGTTTTCTTGTTTGCTTATGGCAGAATATAACACATTCAATGCTATCTTACTGCCAACCTCTGACTGAGGTGGTATGTAAACAGCTATGAAGAATACAGATGAGAACTCTCTCGGTAGGTAGTGTGCTCGAGACTTCCTTAGATATAGTGCACCAGCTGTTTTTTTCTCTCAAAAATACATAGTCCGCCGCTCCTTGTCTTACCAGACGCTGCTGTTCTATCCTGCAGGTACATTGTATAACCAGCCAGCTGTATGATGATATTGTCGTCTTTCAGCCACAACTCCGTGAAGCATAAGATGTTACAGTTTTTAATGTCCCGTTGGTAGTTTCAACTTCTTTGTAACTCGTCGATTTTATTGTCCAAAGATAGCACGTTTGCTAGCAGAATTAAAGGAAGTGGGGGGTTATTCGATCGCCTTAGAATTCACAGAAGGCAGCCCGCTCTTCGGCCCCTGTTTCTCCGCCTCCTCTTCACGCAGATCACGGGGTCGGGGCCTGTTCCCGAGGGAGACGTATATCCGTCGCCTCAGGCTCGTCAAAGTCGTGAAAGAAGAAAAATGATTCTGCTAGTCTGTGGTGAGTAATCGCAGTGCTGATGTCTAGAAGTTATTTTCGGTCATAAGTGACGGTATCGGCAACAATATGTACAAAATAAGTTTTCAAAAATAAGTTGAAAAACGCAGAAAAACATACAAAAAACACAATTGGTTGGGGGCACATAAAACGTCTGCCATCTTGTTGTCATCTTAGCTTGCTACATAACTTCTGTGTGATTGGAAGCACGAGCACCACCAATCAGCCTACACCACTGTGAACACACCTGTCGTTACTATGAAAACTAGCCATGTCTGCAAATGACTGCTGTCTGAACACACACAAATCCAATTTGGTCACTTGTAACTTGATGTTTGGACAGTCAGTATTCCAAAACGGATTTGAAAAACAAAACTGAGCATTAAGGTCTGTAGTGTGAACTAGGCTTTAGAGTGTGATGTTGCAATGTAGTGTATATGAAAGGATTCAAGACTTTAACACTCTAAACTAGGTCATTCGGGCTCTGAATGCTGAGGTGCTGAAAGCCGTAGTATATGAGAACATATACCACAGGTATGACAACATTTATTTGTAATATTCTAATTACATTTGTAAACAGTTTATAATAGCAATAAGGCACTTCGGGAGTTTGTGGTATATGGCCAATATACCACAATTAAGGGCTGTATCCAGACACTCCGCGTTGCACCGTGCGTAAGAACAGCCATTAGCCATGGTATTTTGGCCATATACCACACCTCCTCGGGGCTTATTGCTTAAATATGGCATTTTATTTTACATCATTATAATCAGAACAAACCACAAAGATCCATCTGTGATTTCAACTGTAAAACGGCATCAGGCGCTCCATATTTGAAGTAAAATAATAAATAAGGTAACAATTCAAAGCTTTTAATACCTGTAGTGGCTTCAAATAATGTCCCAACATTCAGGCACTTCCTTTCAGACATGTTTACTAAGACGGTTCCAATGCGTTTCAAGAGAGATAATGTTTTTTGTCACAACAAAAATCACATGTATTACTCACAAAAATGTCCAGAGTGGTCACATAGTTCCATTTGATGATGAATGGTAAAGCAAACATGATTGCCAGCTACGTATTCTGGTAGACAGATTGTAATTGATATTGATGGCAAAAACAAACAAAAAAAAAATGTAAGGTAAAGTAGATGAATAGCTTGAAATCAAAAAGGTAAATCCAAAAGTATAAATGCTCAAATGAAACAATAGAATATGGTTGAAAACTATCACAAGGCAACTTTCTAGCAGCAGGCTCCTTTCACCTATTCTAGTCACTGTTCAACTGATGCGCCATCTTTATTTAACCCTTTAAAAGCTGAAATGTTCAAAGCTAAAAAATGTAAAGCTGAAATGGCTTGTGTCAATAAGAATTCAACCACTTTGTTATAGCAAGCCTAAATAAGTTCAGGAGTAAAAATGTGCTTAAGTCATGTAATAAGTTGCATGGACTCACTATGTGTGCCACAGTGTTTAACATGTTTTTTAAATGACTACTTAGTTTAATGGCTGTGATGGGAAAAAACTGAGGATAGATCAACAACATTGTAGTTAGTCTACAATACAAACCGAATAAAGAGACTGAAAAGAAGGAAACCTGTACAGAATAAAACATATTCCTAAACATGTTTGCAACAAGGCACTAAAGTAATAATGCAAAAAATGTGACATAGCAATTCCATTTTTTTCCTGAATACAAAGTGATACTGTATGTTTGCGGCAAATCCAATACAACACATTACTGAGTACCGATCTCCATATTTTAAAGCATAGTGGTGGCTGCATCATGTTATGGGTATGCTTGTAATCGTTAACTAGGCTAATGCAATTAGCATGAGGTTGTAAGTAACAAGAACATTTCCCTATCGGATATTGGCAGAAAGCTTAAATTCTTGTTAATCTAACTGCACTGTCCAATTTACAGTAGCTATTACATTGAAATAATGGCATTCTATTGTTTGAAGAGAGTGCACAGTTTTGAACATGAAAAGTTATTAATAAACAAATTAGGCACATTTCGGCAGTCTTGATACAACATTTTCAACAGAAATACAATGGTTCATTGGATGTTGGACATTGGATGTTTCCTTTCAAATGATACCAGGAATATGCATGTCCTTGCTTCAGGGCCTGAGCTACAGGCAGTTAGATTTTGGTATGTCATTTTAGGCGAAAATTGAAAAAAGGGGCCGATCCTTAAGAGGTTTTAAGGACTGGGGAGTTTTTCAGGATAAAAAATAAACAGAATGTAGCTAAGCACAGGCAAAATCCTAGATAAAAACCTGGTTCAGTCTGCATTCCATAAGACACTGGGAGAGTCATTCACCTTTCAGCAGGACAATAACCTAAAACACAAGGCCAAATCTATACTGGAGTTGCTTACCAATAATACAGTGAATGTTCCTGAGTGGCCGAGTTATAGTTTTGACGTAAATCTACTTGAAAATCTAAGACCTGAAAATGGTTTTCAAGCAATGATCAACAACCAATTTGACAGAACTTGAAGAATTTAAAAAGAATAATGGGGAAATGTTGCACAATTCAGGCGTGGAAAGCACTTAGACTTATCCAGAAAGACTCACAGCTGTAATCACCGCCAAAGGTGCTTCTACAAAGTATTGACTCTAGCAAAAAGACAATACCAGACAACAACAGATATAGACAGAAATTATACTGTACTTATCACTCCTGGACTCCTCTAGCTATGAAGCATCAGAGCCGGGACTGAGAGACTGAGAAACAGCTTCTATCGCCTGGCCATCAGCCCCACACCTTGAGACTACTGTCCCATGAACGCTGGTCACCTCATATTCTGTTTATATACTGTTGTTTACTCACTGTGCCTTCAAAGTATTCATACCCCTTGACCTATTCCAAATTTTGTGTTACAGCCTGAATTCCAAATATTAAATTCAATTTTGTTCCTCATCCATCTACACACAATATCCCATGATGACAAAGTGAAAACAGGTATTTATAGAATGTATTCAAAATTAAATACAGATCCCATTTACATAGGTATTCACACCCCTGAGTCATTAAGCCAGTGACTCTGCCTCTGTAATAGGGTTAGAGGCAGAGAATCCCAGTGGAGAGTGGGGAACCGGCCAGGCAGAGACAGCATGGGCGGTTCATTGCTCCAGAGCCTTTCCGTTCACCTTCACACTCCTGGGCCAGACTACACTCAATCATATGACCTACTGAAGACCGAGTTTGCGTCTCTCACATGGGTAGGCAGACCATTCCATAAAAATGGAGCTCTATAGGAGAAAGCCCTGCCTCCAGCTGTTTGCTTAGAAATTCTAGGGACACTTAGGAGGCCTGCGTCTTGGGACCATAGCGTACGTGTAGGTATGTTCGGCAGGACCAAATTGGAAAGATAGGTAGGAGCAAGCCCATGTAATGCTTTGTAGGTTAGCAGTAAAACCTTGAAATCAGCCCATGCCTTAACAGGAAGCCAGTGTAGGGAGGCTAGCACTGGAGTAATATGATCACATTTTTGGGTACTAGTCAGGATTCTAGCAGCCGTATTTAGCACTAACTGAAGTGTATTTAGTGCTTATCCGGGTAGCCGGAAAGTAGAGCATTGCAGTAGTCTAACCTAGAAGTAACAAAAGCATGGATTAATTTTTCTGCATCATTTTTGGACATAAAGTTTCTGATTTTTGCAATGTTACGTAGATGGAAAAAAACTGTCCTTGAAACAGTCTTGATATGTTTGTCAAAAGAGAGATCAGGGTCCAGAGTAACGCCGAGGTCCTTCACAGTTATATTTGAGACGACTGTACAACCATCAAGATGAATTGTCAGATTCAAAAGAAGATCTCTTTGTTTCTTGGGACCTAGAACAAGCACCTCTGTTTTGTCCGAGTTTAAAAGTAGAAGGTTTGCAGCCATCCACTTCCTTGTGTCTGAAACACAGGCTTCTAGCGAGGGCAATTTTGGGGCTTCACCATGTATACCTGTTCACTCCTCTCCTTGAAGGCTTTACAGACACTCTCCACTTCTTGGCTACAACCCTTCCAATTTAGTGTACCCTGCGTGTTCAACCCATGTGGAATGTCGGGTCTCTGGCAGTGTTTGAAATTGCCGATCCTCGGTCAAGAACGTTAAGTTCATCTCAGCCTCTACCTCTCTCACCTGTCCATCTGCTCATTTGAATTCCATTCTGTCAAATGTCCACTCAAGCTTAACATTGTCGTCATCTATTGCCCACCATGCGCCCTTGGAGAGTTCCTCAATGAGCTTGACACCTTAATAAGCTTAGAATTTTTTTGAAAATATAAACTTCCAGGGGACCTATCATCCTTTCACTACCTCCTCTCTACCTTTTCTCTGCATCTGCTGCTTAAGCCACTTTCTATCACTCTAAATGTCAAGCTTCTGCCTTTCACCCTAGGAAATTATTTTCCTCCACCTTCTCCCTCCTTAATCCTCCACCCACTCCCACTCCGCCGACAACTTTGTCAACCACTTTGAAAAGAAGGTTGATGACATTTTCTCCTCATTCAGTCAGCCCATTGAGTCCACTGGTCCCACTCATACGGAACTACCTTACTCCTTGACCTCTTTCTCACCTCTCTCTCCAGACAGAATCCTGTGACTAGTGATGTCTGGGCACCCGACAATCTGCCCACTCAACCCCTCCCCTCCTACCGTCTCCCATTCCTCACTTCCCTCAACTCATCCCTGACCACTGGCTGTGTCCCCTCTGATTTCAAAATGGCCTGAGTTGCTCCTGTTATGTCTGTACAGTAGGATAGTCACTCAACAGGTTATTGTTACAGTTGTTGACCCTGGTGTTATGTTACACCCCACATTCTGTATTGTTCAGTTGACATTATGGTTGCTTCTATCCTTTAAACTTAACATTTGGCGACTAGGATGGCTGAATTTTCCCTACCACCACCCTCTCCCTTTGTCGTTCTGCCTGGTGAGCCCCCGGTTCCACAGATTGGATGGATTAAATCTTTTGAAATGTACATTGCTGCCCTGGGCTTACAATACATGAGTGAAGCTAGGCTAAATGCATTGCTGCTACACTGCCTAGGCGCATAGGGACAGCGCATGTTCGGGACACTCTGTTATGCTGAAAAATATGTCAATACTGTGACTATCTTAGAGACACTCTTTTCTACACCCCCCAAAGTGCCCTCCTCCCTCGGTTTCTGTTCTGACGGAGCCACCAGCTGCCTTGTGAGTCTACAAACCAGTATGTGGCAAATCTACGGAGCTTAGCTATCGCATGCAAATTTGGGGCAATGCAGGATGAAATGCTGCCTGACCAACTTAGAGCATACAAACAACAAGAAAGTGTGTGAAAGACCGTTACTTAAACCTGATTATTTGTCATTGGCAAAGGCACTCCAGCTGACTTTTCAAGTGGAGTCAGCAATAGAATGCCCTCTCTCCAGTCACTTGCTTTCACTGACACGGACAGCTCAGCTCAGACACTAATACACACAGGCGCTTCACCCCAACGAGAGAGAAAGTGATTCAAAAGCTATGAGAGCGTGTTACTCGCTTCAAAACCACGTCATCCCTGTGGAAACTGCAGCTCCTCTGCCCACAATTCCAGAGATCAAAACTGTCCCACACGCGACCAATCATGCTGGAATTGTGGCAAATTCAACCAGTTTGCTAAAGTCTGCAGGTCTGCACCAGCTGACACTCAACAATGGTATGTTCCAACCACCATCATTCACAATGTCAGCTCTGGACAAGATGCATTTAAAACATGCACTCTGATGATTTATGAGGTCATCCTGCCCCTCCTCCTCAAATGTATTCTCCCATCAACCACTGGGCACCCGCTCAACTTCCCTATGTGGTTAGGGCAACTCCAACATTGACATTGTGGGGTCCCACCAGCTTCCTGTTAAATACAGTAATAAAGTTTTGCCTGCTGTTCATTTCCACATGTCTTGCCATGGTGCCAACTTCCTGGGCCTCAACCTGTTAAGCAGCCTAGGCTTCTCCCTCTTGGACACCAGTGGTTCAGAGATCCTCACTGTCACCACCCCATGGCAGCACCCTAAACTGTTCGATGGCTTGGACTGCCTCACCTCCTTTGCACACTAGACCCCCGTCATACAACCTGTACGCCACATCCCACTGGCCCTTCGCGCAGACGTTGATGCCGAGCTCTGGCGCCAGATAGAGGAAGACATCATCGAGCATATCGATGCATCCCCCTGGATCTCAAACCTGGATGTGGTAAAAAAAATATATATACCATCAGTGAGCCTGCGTACTGTACCTGTGTAGACAAACAAGGCCATTAACCCAGACAAATACCCCCTGCAAAAGAGCCCGCTGACCTGTTCTACGACTTCACTGTGTTCACCAAGCTGGACTACATCAGTGAAACCTACAGGTGCCGCTACACCCCAGCAGCCGCAACCAACTTAGGGGTTTTCCGCTACAGGTGTCATGTTCTTTTGGCAGCAGCTGGGGGCAGAGCTTAATCCAAATGCATGGGAGGGAATCCCAGGAATTGTTCATTGGCCCACCACCATGGTCCACGATGAGCACCTACACAGCGTGTTGACTGCACTGCCAAAACACAATGTCACTCTCAATGGAGAAAAGTGTTTATTCTCTGTCCTGGCCATTGACTTTGTGGGATTTCTCTGTATGCCTGGCAGATAACTCTGCTTGGATGTCGGCCCACCATCTCAACCAAGACGGAGCTTCTCATCCTCCCAGGGAAGGCCTGCCCTCTCAAAAACCTCTCCATCACAGTTGACATCAACAGTGTCACCCTCTCTGTGTGCAAAGAACCTTGGCATGACCCTGGACAACACCGTCGTACTCTGCAAACATCAAAGCAGTGACTCGCTCCTGCAGGTTCATGCTCTACAACATCTGTAGAGTATGACCCTACCTCACACAGGAAATGGAGCATGTCCTAATCCAGGCACTTGTCATCTCCTTTCTGGCCTACTGCAACTCGCTGTTGTCTGGGCTCCCCGCTTGTGCCATCAAACCCCTGCAATTTATTCAGAATGATGCAGCACGCCTGACTTTTAACTTTCTCAAGTTCTCCCATGTCACCCTGCTCCTCCACACACTCCACTGGCTTCCAGTCGAAGCTTGCGTCGACTACAAGACCACGGTGCTTGCCTACGGAGCAGCAAGAGGAACTGGCCCTCCTTACCTTTAGATAATGCTCAAACCCTACACTCCAACCCGAGTACCCCATTAAGCCACCTCTGGTCTATTCCTTTCGCACCCCTACAGGCATTTGCCTGTGCTTAGCTCCATTCCTTTTATCCTACAAAACTCTATAGTCCATGACAAGCACACCCACAACATGATGCAGCCCCAACCATTCTTGAAAATATGGAGAGTGGTACTCCGTGATGTGCTGGATTTGCCCCAAACATTTTGTACTCAGGACAAAGTAAACTCAGTAAAAAAAGAAAAGTCCTCTCACTATCAACTGCGTTTATTTTCAGCAAACTTAACGTGTTTAAATATTTATATGAACATAACAAGATTCAACAGAAAAACTGAACAAGTTCCACAGATATGTGACTAACAGAAATGGAATAATGTGTCCCTGAACAAAGGGGGGGTTCAAAATCAAAAGTAACAGTCAGTATCTGGTGTGGCCACCAGCTGCATGAAGTACTGCTGTGCATCTCCTCCTCATGGACTGCACCATATTTGCCAAGGCACCTGCATGTTCCCGGACATTTCTTTGGGGAATGGCCATAGCCCTCACCCTCTGATCCAACGGGTCCCAGACGTGATCAATGAGATTGAGATCCGGGCTCTTCGCTGGCCATGGCAGAACACTGACATTCCTGTCTTGCAGGAAATCATGCACAGAACAAGCAGTATGCTGGTGGCATTGTCATGCTGGAGGGTCTTGTCAAGATGAGCCTGCAAGAAGGGTACCACATGAGGGAGGAGGATGTCTTCCCTGTAAATCACAGTGTTGAGATTGCCGGCAATGACAACAAGCTCAGTCCGATGATGCTGTGACACCGCCCCAGACCATGACGGACCCTCCACCTCCGATCCCCCTCCAGAGTACAGACGTCGGTGTAACGTTCATTCCTTTGACGATAAACGTGAATCCGACCATCCCCCTTGGTGAGACAAAACCGAGACTCGTCAGTGAAGAGTACTTTTTGCCAGTCCTGTCTGGTACAGTGACAGTGGATTTGTGCCTATAGGCGACATTGTTGCCGGTGATGTCTGGTGAGGACCTGCAAGCTCTCAGTCCAGCCTCTCTCAGCCTATTGCGGACAGTCGGAGCACTGATGGAGGGATTGTGTGTTCCTGGTGTAACTCGTGCAGTTGTTGTTGCCATCCTGTACCTGTTCCGCAGGTGTGATGTTTGGATGTACCGATCCTGTGCAGGTGTTGATACACGTGGCCTGCCACTGCGAGGACGATAAGCTGTCTGTCCTGTCTCCCTGTTGCGCTGTCTTAGACGTCTCACATTACAGACATTAGGGCTAGGCGATATGGCAAATCAATTATCACGATATATGTTTTTTTTTTTCATTCGATAACGATATTTATCACGATATGAATCAAATAATATTTAAAAAGGTGCATATCTGCTTCAGACTCAAGAATGCCTCATGCCTGAACAAACCACTAGGCAGGTAGCGTTGGGCCAGTAACCGAAAGGTTGCTAGATTGTCAGCTCGGGGATTCAATGTAAAAATCTGTCGTTCTACCCCTGAACAAGGCAGTTAACCCACTGTTCCCCGATAGGCCATCATTGTAAATAAGAAGTTGTTCTTAACTGACTTGCCTAGTTAAAGAAAGGTTACATTTTTTATTTTTTGAGCTACACATAAAATTATACTTTAAGGAAAATTGCTCCCTGGCTGCGAACATGGAACACGTACCTGGGGTCAATTAAATTGATGAGCCTCTTGAAACCTTCCTTTTCGACTGTGCTAATTGGTAGTATGTCCTTAGCAATGCAATGCATAATAGCATTTGTGATGTCTGTCTTTGATGTTTTCTTGTAGGGCATAAACACTGTCAGTGTTGACTGCTTCGGGCAAACATCCCTAGGTTGGCTGGTGCTTGAGGGGCGTTTATCAATACCGTGGCGCAAACTCATACTTCCTGCATGTTCCAAAGAGGAATTTTGCTTCAGATGTTGAAAGAGATTTGTCATATTATCAGACTTCGTAGCCACCTTTCTACGGCACAATTTGCACCGAACATTGGTCTGCTCTTTGTCGGACTTCAAAAGACAAACCACTGAAACAGTTTAACCCTTTTTATCAATAATTTATTTGTTGGAAGCTGCTCCTTCTCCATGGCTATCACTGCCACTGTTTTCGCCTATATCACTAATTTTTTGTGGTTAAATAGTGGCTACTTCATCACTCGAGGTGCTAAGTGGTTTTTAGTGGGCGTATACCTCTCCACGTGCATATTGTCACTTCTCTGCACGTTCTTGCTGCGTCAGAGGTGAAATGGACTGCTGTACCTAATTCTTCTATATCGACATTATCAAAAATGAATCTCAACATTTTTATATCATTAGAGGGAATAATTACCTCAATAATTATTGATATTGATTTATTGCCCAGCCCTAACAGACATTGCAATTTCTTGCCCTTGCCACATCTGCAGTCCTCATGCCTCCTTGCAACATGCCTAAGGCACGTTCACGCAGAGATGAGCAGGGACCCTGGTCATTTTTCTTTTGGTGTTTTCCGGTGTCAGTAAAGGCCTCTTTGGTGTCCTAAGTTTATCACTGTGACCTTAATTGCCTGCCGTCTGTAAGCTGTTAGTGTCTTAACGACCGTTCCACAGGTGTATGTTCATTAATCGTTTATGGTTCATTAAACAAGCATGGGAAACAGTGCTTAAACCCTTTTACAATGAAGATATTTGGATTTTTACGAATCATCTATGAAAGACAGGGTCCTTAAAAAGGGACATTTCTTTTTTTGCTGAGTTTATATTTCTTTGCCACTTTACTTTAGTGCCTTATTGAAAACAGGATGTATGTTTTGGAATGTGTTTTATTATGTGCAGGCTTCCTTTCATTTAGAATAGTATTGTAGAGTAACTACAATGTTGATTGGTCAGTTTCTTCAAGTGCAGTTGCAAAAACCATCAAGCGCTATGATGAAAGTCGCTCTCATGAGGATTGCCACAGGAAAGGAAGACCCAGAGTTACCTCTGCTGCAGAGGAAAAGTTTTGTATTTATTATGGAGCCAAGGCAGCAACTATTCTTCCTGGGGTCCAGCAAAATGTAGGCAGTTATACAATTTTAAAAACATTACAATACATTACAGAATTCACAACACACTAAGTGTGTGCTCTCAGGCCCATACTCCACTACCACATATCAACAACACAAAATCCATGTGTATGTGTGTGTATAGTGCGTATGCATGTTCTGTGCCTGTTTGTGTTACTTCACAGTCCTCGCTGTTCCATAAGATGTATTTTTACCTGCTTTTTAAATCTGATTCTACTGCTTGCATCAGTTACCTGATATGTGATAGAGTTCCATGTAGTCATGACTATGTAGTACTGTGCACCTCCCATAGTCTGTTCTGGACTTGGACTGTGAAGAGACGTCTTGTGGGGTATGCATGGGTATACCTTCAGCTTGTCAACAACTCAGTTCATTAGAGTTACCAGCCTCAGAAATTGCAGCCCAGATAAATGCTTCAGAGTTCAAGTAACAGACACATCAACTGTTCAGAGGAGACTATGCAAAATGTTTTAGCTTTAATTTACAATCTGTGAAAACAGCAGTACCAGTCAAAAGTTGGGACACCTACTCATTCAAGGGTTTTTCACATTTTCTACATTGTAGAATAGTGACATCAAAACTACGAAATAACACATGTGTAATCATGTAATAACCGGAAAAAAAGTGTTAAACAAATCAAAATATATTTGAAATTCTTCAAAGTAGCCACCCTTTACCTTGACAGCTGAACACACTCTTGGCATTCTCTCAACCAGCTTCACGAGGAATGCTTTTCAAAACAGTCTTGAAGGAGTTCCCACATACAGTGCGGCAAAAAAGTATTTAGTCAGCCACCAATTGTGCAAGTTATCCCACTTAAAAAGATGAGAGGGGCCTGTAATTTTCATCATAGGTACACTTCAACTATGACAGACAAAATGAGAAAAAAAAATCCAGAAAATCGCATTGTAGGATTTTTAATGAATTTATTTGCAAATGATGGTGGAAAATAAGTATTTGGCCACCTACAAACAAGCAAGATGTCTGGCTCTCACAGACCTGTAACTAATTATTTAAGAGGCTCCTCTGTCCTCCACTCGTTACCTGTATTAATGGCACCTGTTTGAACTTGTTATCAGTATAAAACACACCTGTCCACAACCTCAAACAGTCACACTCCAAACTCCACTATGGCCAAGACCAAAGAGCTGTCAAAGGACACCAGAAACAAAATTGTAGACCTGCACCAGGCTGGGAAGACTGAATCTGCAATAGGTAAGCAGCTTGGTTTGAAGAAATCAACTGTGGGAGCAATTATTAGGAAATGGAAGACATACAAGACCACTGATAATCTCCCTCGATCTGGGGCAAGATCTCACCCTGTGGGGTCAAAATGATCACAAGAACGGTGAGCAAAAATCCCAGAACCACACGGGGGGACCTAGTGAATGACCTGCAGAGAGCTGGGACCAAAGTAACAAAGCCTACCATCAGTAACACACTACGCCGCCAGGGAATCCTGCAGTGCCAGACGTGTCCCCCTGCTTAAGCCAGTACATGTCCAGGCCCGTCTGAAGTTTGCTAGAGAGCATTTGGATGATCCAGAAGAAGATTGGGAGAATGTCATATGGTCAGATGAAACAAAAATATAACTTTTTGGTAAAAACTCAACTCGTCGTGTTTGGAGGACAAAGAATGCTGAGTTGCATCCAAAGAACACCATACCTACTGTGAAGCATGGGGGTGGAAACATCATGCTTTGGGACTGTTTTTCTGCAAAGGGACGAGGACGACTGATCCGTGTAAAGGAAAGAATGAATGGGGCCATGTATCGTGAGATTTTGAGTGAAAACCTCCTTCCATCAGCAAGGGCATTGAAGATGAAACGTGGCTGGGTCTTTCAGCATGACAATGATCCCTAACACACCGCCCGGGCAACGAAGGAGTGGCTTCGTAAGAAGCATTTCAATGTCCTGGAGTGGCCTAGCCAGTCTCCAGATCTCAACCCCATAGAAAATCTTTAGAGGAGGTTGAAAGTCCGTGTTGCCCCGCAACAGCCCCAAAACATCACTGCTCTAGAGGAGATCTGCATGGAGGAATGGGCCAAAATACCAGCAAGAGTGTGTGAAAACCTTGTGAAGACTTACAGAAAACGTTTGACCTCTGTCATTGCCAACAAAGGGTATATAACAAAGTATTGAGAAACTTTTGTTATTGACCAAATACTTATTTTCCACCATAATTTGCAAATAAATTCATTAAAAATCCTACAATGCGATTTTCTGGATTTTTTTCTCTCATTTTGTCTGTCATAGTTGAAGTGTACCTATGATGAACATTACAGGCCTCTCTCATCTTTTTAAGTGGGAGAACTTGCACAATTGGTGGCTGACTAAATACTTTTTTTCCCCACTGTATGCCAAGAGAACTTGTTGGCTGCTTTTCCTTCACTCTGCGGTCCAACTAATCCCAACCCATCTCAATTGGGTTGCGGTCAGTTGATTGTGGAGGCCAGGTCATCTGATGCAGCACTCCATCACACTCCTTGGTCAAATAGCCCGTACACAGCCTGGAGGTGTGTTTTGGGTCATTGTCATGTTGAGAAAAAAAGGATAGTTCCACTAAGTGCAAACCAGATGGGATGGCGTATCGCTGCAGAATGCTGTGGTAGCCATGTTGGTTAAGTGTGTAGTTAATCCGACCCTCCCTGCCTAGTCAACGCCATTTTACCTGCTGTTGTTGTACTAGCTGATTAGCTGTTGTTGTCTCACCTACTGTTTTAGCTACTGTTTTAGCTAGCTCTCCCAATTCAACACCTGTGATTACTGTATGCCTCGCTGTATGTCTCTCTCAAATGTCAATATGCCTTGTATACTGTTGTTCAGGTTAGTTATCATTGTTTTAGTTTACAATAGAGCCCCTAGTTCCACTCTTCATACCCCTGAAACCTCCTTTGTCCCACCTCCCACACATGCGGTGACCTCACCCATTACAACCAGCATGTCCAGTGACACAACCTCTCTCATCATCACCCAGTGCCTGGGCTTACCTCCGCTGTACCCGCACCCCACCATACCCCTGTCTGCGCATTATGCCCTGAATATATTCTACCATGCCCAGAAATCTGCTCCTTTTATTCTCTGTCCCCAACGCTCTAGGCGATCAGTTTTGATAGCCTTTAGCCGCACCCTCATTCTACTCCTCCTCTGTTCCGCGGGTGATGTGGAGGTAATGTCGTGGAAACTTCCTCTATTTACCAAATCATGGGAGCAAACCACACACACAAGTCAGACAGCATAGACATAACTCATCGTTCAGCTTTGTCTCCTTTCCCAAACCCGTGAAACCATAAACCAAATCCTCCATATCAACAGGCATATATCAAATTGTCATTTATATACAACCCACTCTAAATACAAACTCCTGGACAAACTCACGGAGAGGAGGGTGAGGCTATAGTTTAAGATAGAAACAACACTGCAACCCTTCTTTCCCCACTAGAAAAGGTAGGGAGTAAAAGATATGTTTACACATGATGACACTTTGACCTCTCCCCTCTCAGCGGCCCAGGCAACATAGTTTTGACATAGAACAGAGAAATGCAACCTCACCACAGAATTACACAAAAATACCATTCTGATGAGAATTAACTTACACATATTTGATGAATATAAAACATCTTACATATGTTACCAACAAATTCTGATTATCCCACGACAGTAAACCCAGGCCCTGCATGTCCCCAGGCACCCTCATTTGTTGACTTCTGTGATCGAAAAAGCCTTGGTTTCATGCATGTCAACATCAGAAGCCTCCTCCCTAAGTTTGTTTTACTCACTGCTTTAGCACACTCTGCTAACCCTGATGTCCTTGCCGTGTCTGAATCTTGGCTCAGGAAGGCCACCAAAAATTCTGAGATTTCCATACCCAACTATAACATTTTCCGTCAAGATAGAACCGCCAAAGGGGGAGGAGTTGCAGTCTACTGCAGAGATAGCCTGCAAAGTAATGTCATACTTTCCAGGTCCATACCCAAACAGTTCGAACTACTAATTTTGAAAATTACTCTCTCAAGAAATAAGTCTCTCACTGTTGCCGCCTGCTACCGACCCCCTCAGCTCCCAGCTGTGCCCTGGACACCATTTGTGAATTGATCGCCCCCCATCTAGCTTCAGAGTTTGTTCTGTTAGGTGACCTAAACTGGGATATGCTTAACATCCCGGCAGTCCTACAATCTAAGCTAGATGCCCTCAATCTCACACAAATCATCAAGGAACCCACCAGGTACAACCCTAAATCTGTAAACAAGGGCACCCTCATAGACGTCATCCTGACCAACTGGCCCTCCAAATACACCTCCGCTGTCTTCAACCAGGATCTCAGCGATCACTGCCTCATTGCCTGTATCCGCTACGGAGCCATAGTCAAACGACCACCCCTCATCACTGTCAAACGCTCCCTAAAACACTTCTGTGAGCAGGCCTTTCTAATCGACCTGGCCCGGGTATCCTGGAAGGACATTGACCTCATCCCGTCAGTTGAGGATGCCTGGTCATTCTTTAAAAGTAACTTCCTCACCATTTTAGATAAGCATGCTCCGTTCAAAAAATGCAGAACTAAGAACAGATATAGCCCTTGGTTCACTCCAGACCTGACTGCCCTCGACCAGCACAAAAACATCCTGTGGCGGACTGCAATAGCATCGAATAGTCCCCGCGATATGCAACTGTTCAGGGAAGTCAGGAACCAATACACGCAGTCAGTCAGGAAAGCTAAGGCCAGCTTCTTCAGACAGAAGTTTGCATCCTGTAGCTCCAACTCCAAAAAGTTCTGGGATACTGTGAAGTCCATGGAGAACAAGAGCACCTCCTCCCAGCTGCCCACTGCACTGAGGCTAGGTAACACGTCACCACCGATAAATCCATGATTATCGAAAACTTCAACAAGCATTTCTCAACGGCTGGCCATGCCTTCCGCCTGGCTACTCCAACCTCGGCCAACAGCTCCCCCCCCCCCCCCCCCCCCCCCCGCAGCTACTCGCTCAAGCCTCTCCAGGTTCTCCTTTACCCAAATCCAGATAGCAGATGTTCTGAGAGAGCTGCAAAACCTGGACCCGTACAAATCAGCTGGGCTTGACAATCTGGACCCTCTATTTCTGAAACTATCCGCCGCCATTGTCGCAACCCCTATTACCAGCCTGTTCAACCTCTCTTTCATATCGTCTGAGATCCCCAAGGATTGGAAAGCTGCCGCAGTCATCCCCCTCTTCAAAGGGGGAGACACCCTGGACCCAAACTGTTACAGACCTATATCCATCCTGCCCTGCCTATCTAAGGTCTTCGAAAGCCAAGTCAACAAACAGGTCACTGACCATCTCGAATCCCACCGTACCTTCTCCGCTGTGCAATCTGGTTTCCGAGCCGGTCACGGGTGCACCTCAGCCACGCTCAAGGTACTAAACGATATCATAACCGCCATCGATAAAAGACAGTACTGTGCAGCCGTCTTCATCGACCTTGCCAAGGCTTTCGACTCTGTCAATCACCATATTCTTATCGGCAGACTCAGTAGCCTCGCTTTTTCGGATGACTGCCTTGCCTGGTTCACCAATTACTTTGCAGACAGAGTTTAGTGTGTCAAATCGGAGGGCATGCTGTCCGGTCCTCTGGCAGTCTCTATGGGGGTGCCACAGGGTTCAACCTCGGGCCGACTCTTTTCTCTGTATATATCAATGATGTTGCTCTTGCTGCGGGCGATTCCCTGATCCACCTCTACGCAGACGACACCATTCTATATACTTCCGGCCCGTCCTTGGACACTGTGCTATCTATCCTCCAAACGAGCTTCAATGCCATACAACACTCCTTCCGTGGCCTCCAACTGCTCTTAAACGCTAGTAAAACCAAATGCATGCTTTTCAACCGTTCGCTGCCTGCACCCGCACGCCTGACCAGCATCACCACCCTGGATGGTTCCGACCTTGAATATGTGGACATCTATAAGTACCTAGGTGTCTGGCTAGACTGCAAACTCTCCTTCCAGACTCATATCAAACATCTCCAATCGAAAATCAAATCAAGAGTCGGCTTTCTATTCCGCAACAAAGCCTCCTTCACTCACGCCGCCAAACTTACCCTAGTAAAACTGACTATCCTACCGATCCTCGACTTCGGCGATGTCATCTACAAAATTGCTTCCAACACTCTACTCAGCAAACTGGATGCAGTTTATCACAGTGCCATCCGTTTTGTCACTAAAGCACCTTATACCACCCACCACTGCGACTTGTATGCTCTAGTCGGCTGGCCCTCGCTACATATTCGTCGCCAGACCCACTGGCTCCAGGTCATCTACAAGTCCATGCTAGGTAAAGCTCCGCCTTATCTCAGTTCACTGGTCACGAAGGCAACACCCATCCGTAGCACGCGCTCCAGCAGGTGTATCCCACTGATCATCCCTAAAGCCAACACCTCATTTGGCCGCCTTTCGTTCCAGTTCTCTGCTGCCTATGACTGGAACGAATTGCAAAAATCGCTGAAGTTGGAGACTTTTATCTCCCTCACCAACTTCAAACATCTGCTATCTGAGCAGCTAACCGAGCGCTGCAGCTGTACATAGTCTATCGGTAAACAGCCCACCCATTTTTACCTACCTCATCCCCATACTGTTTTTATTTATTTACTTTTCTGCTCTTTTGCACACCAATATGTACATGTACATGACCATCTGATCATTTATCACTCCAGTGTTGTTAATCTGCAAAATTGTAATTATTCGCCTACCTCCTTATGCCTTTTGCACACAATGTATATAGACTCCCCTTTTTTTTCTTCTGTATTACTGACTTGTTAATTGTTTACTCCATGTGTTGTCTGTTCACACTGCTATGCTTTAGCTTGGCCAGGTCGCAGTTGCAAATGAGAACTTGTTCTCAACTAGCCTACCTGGTTAAATAAAGGTGAAATAAAAAATAAATAAAAAAATAAAAGTGTGCCTTGAATTCTAAATAAATCACCAGAAACCATAACACCTCCTCCATGGTTCACGCTGGAAATCACACATGCGGAGATCATCTGTTCACATCCTCTGAGTCTCACAAAGACACGGTGATTGGATCCAAAAATCTAAAATTTGGACTCATCACACCAAAGGACAGATTTCCACCAGTCTAATGTCCATTGCTTGTGTTTCTTGGCCCAATCAAGTCTCTTCTTATCGGTGTCCTTTAGTAGTGGTTTCTTTGCAGCAATTCAACCATGATGGCCTGATTCGCACAGTCTCCTCTGAACAGCTGACGTTGAGATGTGTCTGTTACTTGAAGTCTGAAGCATTTATTTGGGCTGCATTCTGAGGTGCAGTTAACTCTTCTGCAGAAGAGGTAACTCTGGGTCTTCCTTTCCTGTGGCGGTCCTCAGGAGAGCCAGTTTCATCATAGCGCTTGATGTTTTTTGCGACTGCACTTGAAGAAACTTTAAAAGTTCCGGAATAGACTGACCTTCATGTCTTTAGGTAATGATGGACCATTGTTTCTCTTTGCTTATTTGAGCTGTTCTTGCCATAATATGGACTTTATATTTGACCAAATAGGGATATCTTCTGTATACCACCCCTACCTTGTAACACAACTGATCGGCTGAAATGCATTAAGAAGGAAATAAAGTAACTTTTAACAAGGCACACCTGTTAAATGAAATGCCTTCTTGGTGCTGGTTGAGAGAAGGCCAAGAGTGTGCAAAGCTGTCAAGGCAAAGGGTGGCTACTTTGAAGAATATAAAATATATTTTTGTTTAGCACTTTATTGGTTACTACATGATTCCATATGTGTTATTTCATAGTTTTGATGTCTTCACTATTATTCTACAATGTAGAAAATAGTTTAAAAAACAAGAAAAAAAGGAAAAGGAAAAGGTGTGTCCAAACTTGACTGGCACTGTATGTTATGTAGGAAAAAGTCAGTTATAAATTATTCTGTCTTGGTTAAAAAACAAGTTGTCATAGGCATTTGATTATATTTTCAATATACTTGCCCTCTCGTAAATTCTGTAAGAGTAATGTGAACACCAATTATTTATAGTGCCAAAAATAAAGGGTGAAATACATAAAACAAATAAAGTTCTGATCCTTCTTATATCGCTCAGATATAGGACATACACTTCAGAAAAACTTTATTTTGATTTATCTGTTCCATGTAGTGAATATGTTATTCAATGTGTTTGTATGGGCTAATAGCAGTATGTCCAAATACAATGTTCATCAAATACTTATTAAATATTGTTGGGGGATACTTCAAGCTGTCTTAAAACAGCAAAAGTATCCTTGATATGACCTTAAAACAATTCCATATGGCTTAGTAGGCATGATTACCAACAATGAGACAGCCTACAGGTAGGAGGTGAGGGCCCTCGGAGTGTGGTGTCAGGTAAATAGCCTCTCACTCAATGTCAGCAAAACAAAAAAGAGATGATCGTGGACTTCAGGAAACAGCATTGGCCACTTTAATAAATGGAACACTAGTCACTTTAATAATTCCACTTTAAGAATGTTTACATATCTTGCATTACACATTACACATACAACGTTATGTTGTGGAATTTGTTAGATATTACTGTTGGATATAGAAGCATAAGCATTTCGCTACACTCGCAATAACATCTGCTAACCATGTATGTGACCAATAAAATGTTGTTTGATAATTCCACCGCTTCTATTCATAATATAATACCATTTTTTTTTTCATCCAGAAAATGTTTTAATTAATCAGTATATTTGATGTTAAGTGGCATGATGGATGCATTTACTCATGCTTTTTCCATAACCTAGTCCTCTGATCGGAGAAAAACAGCGGGAACCGGGATTCATCAGACCAGGCAATGTTTTTCCAAATGTCCAGTTGTTTCGTTCTTTAGCCCACACAAATGTTGTACTGGGCTGTCAGTTGACTAATTGTAGCCCGTCTGTTGCTCTGCACAATTTGCCTCCTTTGTCCTCTTTCATCAATCACCCGTGTTCAACCACCGGCCTGCGGGTTGGCCAGATGTACTTTGGGTGGTGGACCATTACTACACACCGGAAAATGTTGAGCGTGAAAAACCCATTAGCGTTGCAATCTAGTGCACGGGACACCTACTACCATACCCTGTTCAAAGGCACTTCAATTTTTAGTCTTGCCCATTCACCCTCTGAATGGCACACATAAACAACCCATGTCGAAAGGCTTCGAAATCCTTCTTTAACCTGTCTCCTCCCCTTCCTTCATCTACACTGATTGAAGTGAATTTAACAGGTGACATCAAGAAGGGATTATAGCTTTCACCTGGTCATATGTCATAGAGAGGGGTAGAAAGTGCCCCATGAAATAACATTATATATAGATTCTACAGACCCTAGTGAATAATCCCAACACCTAAACAAGTTTTCTCTCTAAAAACCAATGTATAATACAGTGTATGCATTGGGGGCATTTATTTGACCTTGGAACATGTTTTAAACCCCAAATGTAATGAAAATATCACTCAACAATATTTAATATTTTTTAATGTTTAACATTTAGACCATTTTTCATATATCATGAATAAATACAGATTAATAATGGAACTCTTCTACTATTACATGAGAGACTTTTATTATGAACGTTTCCGAAATTCCGTGACCCGGAAGTACTTTTTGAGTGTTGCTGACGACACACTAACGCTGGTCAAATTCAGCAGAAAACGAGGAAGCGGAGATATGAAGTACGGTATCTCTGGAGAAAGTATCTAACGGGTGGCATACAGTAATCTACCGAGGCGACATTACCACAATTATAAGAAAGAGCTAGAAACTAACAAGGTTAGTTACAAATATCTTTGACATTACTCTCCAGCCTTCAAGGTGGACATCTCACCACTGGTAACGTAATACAGTATCCTTTCATCCCCGTTTAATTTTTGTAGCTAGCTACTGTAACGTTTGTTATTTTTGTTGAAGTTAGAAAACTAACTAACTAGCTAGTTAGGTTAGCTAACTGTTACTGCCTAATTTACAGTTTTTATGCAATGCTATTGGTAGCAAGTTAACTAGCTAGCTATGTCTGATCATTCAAGTTAATTTAGCCAACTAACTGAATCTGACAGCGAGTTGGGACTCAATTCATTCTGAACTATAACCAGCCAAGTCAAACAGCGATGCAGTCGGGCCAAAATGTGATGGAGTGTCACAGCGAAGGGGCGCTTGGCAAATCTGACAAGACGGCGACTTTGAGATACATTCCCACTCTGAAGACGGGGGACACTGGTCCAACCGTGGATAATAAACATGTTGGGGACACCCTGGTCATCAATGAGAGCAACCTCAGGGCGCCGAGTCCCCGTGGAGCAAATGGTGATGACGACTCTGAAGCAGAGTCGTACCGGGATGGGCGGACAGAGGTGGTGGACATGGATATGAAAGGCAGAGCGTTCGCCTGGTGCCGAGACTTCCTTTCCGGGTCATGGAAAAGCATTCCCGAGGCAGATTTTCAGATCAGCATTGTCAGGTAATCTGGGATGAGGATTGAAAGATCTGGGACTTTTTCTCACACAGGCAAATCATAATCTCTCTCTCTCTGAAACACACACTTAAAATAATGCCACACTATCTGACATAACTTTGAGTGTCCTATATGGTATTGTACTGTGCTCCACACCGTCCACGTTAGCACACATGAACGTGACAATCCAATGTCCAATTTCTCTTTCTCTCTTTGTTTGTCTACAGTGGTGGACTCAGCAACCTGCTGTTCATGTGCAGTCTGCCAGACCATGCCCACACTATTGGAGATGAACCTCGCAGGGTCTTGTTGCGAGTTTATGGGGCCATCCTACAGGTCAGCCACCTTAAATCAAGCCGATAATTGTCCCAGATGGCTAATGGAGTTTGTCTAGCTACAGCCTAGATTTAGTTTAACTCTTCCTGTTCACATTGAAGTGACTGGGAATTTATAATCAGAATTAGAATCGCCTTGATTCATCAAGTAAATAAATACATCTTGCTGATACTGGCTTTCTGGAACACAGTCTGAATTAAAGCTTTGCAAAAACTTGGCAAGTTTCTGTACAAGCCAGAATGTTGAATACAATTACAATTGAAGTCGGAAGTTTACATACACCTTAGCCAAATACATTGAAACTCAGTTTTTCACAATTCCTGACATTTAATCCTAGTAAAAATTCCCTGTCTTCGGTCAGTTAGGATCACCACTTTTATTTTAAGAATTTGAAATGTCAGAATAATAGTCGAAAAAATGATTTAATTCAAGCTTTTATTTCTTTCATCACTTTCCCGGGTCAGAAGTTTACATACAGTTTACATAGCCTTCCACAAGCTTCCCAAAATAATCTGGGTGAATTTTGTCCCATTCCTCCTGACAGAGCTGGTGTAACTGAGTCAGGTTTGTAGGCCTCCTTGCTCACACATGCTTTTTCAGTTCGGCCCACACATTTCTATAGGATTGAGGTCAGGGCTTTGTGATGGCCACTCTAATACCTTGACTTTGTTGTCCTTAAGCCATTTTGCCACAACTTTGGAAGTATGCTTGGGGTCATTGTCCCATTTGTGACCAAGCTTTAACTTCTTGACTGATGTCTTGAGATGTTGCTTCAATCTAGCCACATAATTTTCCTTATTCACGATGCCATCTATTTTGTGAAGTGCACCAGTCCCTCCTGCAGCAAAGCACCCCACAACATGATGCTGCAACCCTGTACTTCACGGTTGGGATGGTGTTCTTTGGCTTGCAAGCCTCCCCCTTTTTCCTCCAAACATAACGATGGTCATATTGGCTAAACAGTTCTATTTTTGTTTCATCAGACCAGAGGACATTTCTCCAAAAAAGTACGATCTTTGTCCCCATGTGCAGTTGCAAACCGTAGTCTGTCTTTTTTATGTCAGTTTTGGAGCAGTAGCTTCTTCCTTGCTGAGCGGCCTTTCAGGTTATGTCGATATAGGACTCGTTTTACTGTGGATACAGATACATTTGTGCCCGTTTCCTCCAGCATCTTCACAGGGTCTTTTGCTGTTGTTCTGGGATTGATTGGCCCTTTTCGCACCAACGTACGTTCATCTCTAGGAGACAGAACGCATCTCCTTCCTGAGCGGTATGACGGCTGCATGGTCCTATGGTGTTTATACTTGTGTACTATTGTTTGTACTGACTTGTGGAGGTCCACAATTTTTTCCCGAGGTCTTGGCTGATTTCTTTTGATTTTCTCATGATGTCAAGCAAAGAGGCACTGAGTTTGAAGGTAGGCCTTGAAATACATCCACAGGTACACCTCCAATTGACTCAAATGTTGTCAATTATCCTATTAGAAGATTCTAAAGCCATAACATAATTTTCTGGAATTTTCAAGCTGTTTAAAGGCACAGTCAACTTAGTGTTTGTAAACTTCTGACCCACTGGAATACAGTGAAATAATCAGTCTGTAAACAATTGGTGGGAAAATTACTTGTCATGCACAAAGTAGATGTCCTAACCAACTTGCCAAAACTATAGTTTGTTAACAAGACATTTGTGGAGTGGTTGAAAAATGAGTTTTAATGACTCCAACCTAAGTGTATGTAAACTTCCAACTTCTACTGTACATACACACTGATTATACAAAACATTACGATATAGCTTTCACATGTTCAGTCTATGATCCCTTATTGATGTCACCTGTTAAATCGACTTCAATCAGTGTAAAGGAGATGGGTTAAAGAAGGAATGTTAAGCCTGAGACATGGATTGTGTATGTTTGCCATTGATAGGGTGAATGGGCAAGACAAAATATTTAAGTGCCTTTGAATGGGCAAAATGCTAACCTCCTGTGTTATTGTAATGTTGAGCGGTTAGCATGTCCTTGTGACATATTTGTGCATCAAACTTTCTCACTCATTTTTATTCACAATACCTTATTAATTACAATAAAAATGACCAAATGATCTGATAACCAACCAAAACAAAAAGCAAATGCATCCAATCAAATTGTAACGTCACAAGCTTGATGTAGTCATTGCGTGCTATGAATATGGGACCAAATACTGAACTTTGTACTACTTTAATACACACGTGAATTTGTACCATTTATTTTGGTCCCCTACAATGGGGGGGGGGGGGACTATGTACAGAAAGTGCTGCAATTTCTAAATGATTCACCTGATATGTGTCAAAAAAATCCTCAAAGCAAGCTGACAGTCTGCACTTACAGAGCCAAAACAATGAAATGTGTCACTGTCCCAATACTTTTGGAGTTCACTGTATTGGAACATCAATTTTCAATAGTATTGCATCGCAATACATATAGAATCGCAATACAATAGTATCGTGAGGTCCCTGGCATTTACCCTAGAATATATAGATGAGAAGAATATACGATGTGCAAGTGACATTATCCTAAGTCATACTTCTGGGGTCATGTCCTGGCTCTTTTGAATGTGCTTCAATATTGTCATCATATTCATGAAAATGTGGTCATTTAAGTGTGTGTGTGTATGTATGTATGTATACAGTGCCTTGCGAAAGTATTCGGCCCCCTTGAACTTTGCGACCTTTTGCCACATTTCAGGCTTCAAACATAAAGATATAAAACTGTATTTTTTTGTGAAGAATCAACAACAAGTGGGACACAATCATGAAGTGGAACGACATTTATTGGATATTTCAAACTTTTTTAACAAATCAAAAACTGAAAAATTTGGCGTGCAAAATTATTCAGCCCCATTAAGTTAATACTTTGTAGCGCCACCTTTTGCTGTGATTACAGCTGTAAGTCGCTTGGGGTATGTCTCTATCAGTTTTGCACATCGAGAGACTGAATTTTTTTTCCCATTCCTCCTTGCAAAACAGCTCGAGGGGGGCCGAATACTTTCGCAAGGCACTGTATATACCATTGTTTATTGATTTAGCCATACCTGATTTCCTTTCATCAAAATATTTGACGCTCAAGAAGTAAGACCCATTGCCAATAGTCTTATTAGGACCACGTCTCCTGCTGCTTTGATAGTCAGTGTTCCTGCTCAAGCTGAGGATTTAGAGGATGGTAAGAACCCATTAGTTACAGGCCATTTGTGTATTATATTAGATTAAGCAGTTTTTTTTTTTAAAGAATCTTTGCCAGCCAATACCTTTTTTCAAATGTTTAATTGTAGACCAGCAAGCTGTCAAGATTTGTAGTTCATGTCTTTAGATTTAATGAAACGGATAAAACTTTTTGGGTTGTGCTACTTCTTGGCCGTAAAATACGGCAAGTTAATTCACTTGGAAACGCGTTTAAAAATATATATATCTTAATTCGTCGCATTTTCATGACTTTGACGGTGCAACTTTGAGGCTCATTCTTAACCTACAAAATAAGTAATACAGAAATAAAATGACGTGTCGCTTGCACAGCGTATTATAATTAAACAATGCCTTTGTTTATTCAAAGCAACTTAGTCATGATGTGTGCTTACATTTGACCTTTGAGTAATCCTGGGAATCAAACGGACTATTCTGGCGTTGCAAGTGCAATGCTCTACTAATTGAGCTACATGGGCTAAGCATTGCTACACCACATGAGCTAAGCATTGCCACATTCCATATACAATATGTACATTGTAGATCTACACCGGATGAGAATTCCTGTGTTGAGATTAGTCATGTAGAACTGACAGATGGATAGATAAGCCTATTGTCTGTTTTTCGCATATTTGCTTTATGTACAAAAAATGCACTGCGATAGAGAAGGATTCATGACAGAAAGACATGGCATAGGCTAGACCTTACATCAAACATACAGATTACTGTTATGTACTCAATATTACACAGTCCCTGAGCAGTCCCTGAGCAGAATGGTCTCTGACTCATCTCGTGTGTGTGAACAGGGAGTGGATTCTCTGGTCTTGGAGAGTGTGATGTTTGCCATCCTGGCGGAGAGAGCCCTGGGGCCACGGCTCTATGGAATCTTCCCTGAGGGACGCCTGGAACAGTACCTGCCGGTATGTATGTGTGTGTGTGTGTGTGTGTATATATAGTCAGTTATGAATGTGTGCCTACCTAACACACAGCAAAAGTTGCAAGGTCTGGATATTACAATATTTATAGATTTTATTATTCTCGTGTGTGTGTGTATGTATGTATGTATGTATATATATATATATGGGGGTTGGAAATGATGCATACATTGGAAGCTGCAATCTATCTGCAATATTAAAGCTGATCTCCCACCATAATAATATATCTTTATTTTATTTATAATTACTTTAATATAACTTATGAATGCCTCATGAGCTTAGTTTAACTGTAGTACCCGATCAGAATCCCAAATAAAAGCTTTTTTTTTTTTTTTACATCATTGTAAACAGACGTATACCCTCAACATGGTTAACTATAATCTCATGAATGGTCAGTTCTTGCTTCAGCCCCATCTCTTTGCTGTTTACCAGATTAGTGGTGGGAATATCCCTTTTGTTATTGTTTGAACAGCAGACTGCCCCTTTAAAAACAGTATCAGTTTAACAATGTGCAATACCTATGCATCGCTATATTGATCAATCAGTTTGAAATGGAATCCATTCACAAGTGCTTCCAGAATGCATGATGTTGACGGGTCTTCTCTCTGACCATCACATTACTTGTCATTTCTTATTTACACTTTCTGACAAAGCCTCGAATAGATTTGACATTCGCAAACTGTCCGTTTCAACCATGTGTTTGAAAGTATCTCTCTCCCTTTGTGTTTTTCACTGTGAGCTAAATGTATACAGATTCACATTCCATGTGTGTAGAGAAATGTCTGCATATATTTTTTTGTCCTGTGTTTATTTTTGCCATGCGCGCTTACAAACAGACATACGCACTTGTCATGTGTGTTCATAAAAATGTCTCTCAAACTCATATCGAACTCAATATACAGGTCGACAATAACAGATATCTCAATTAATAGTTTTAAGTTAGCATCTTTGTACTGATTGAGGGGGGACAACCGGCGCTGGGATTTATGACTGACGAGTGCACCTTCTTTTCCATAAAGGTCCAGACTTTTGGGCAGATGTTGCAGAAATGTCCCATACATTAAGTGAGTAAGAGTGTAAAGTCCTGTATCTTTGTGCTTATCTCCCAGAGCAACCGCCTGCGTACAGAGCAGCTCTTTGTTCCGGAACTGTCCGCTGAGATTGCCTCAAAGATGGCCCGCTTCCATAGGATGGTCATGCCCTTTAACAAGGAACCCAAGTGGCTGTTCGGGACCATTGGCAGGTGAGGATAGGATGGAACTGCTCTCTCCAAGTCAAAGCCTACACCAAGTATTGCCTGAGGAGTACTGTAAAATGATGTATTGATTTGAATTTGAGGTAACTGTTTGCAGGTAGTACTTTTCATCAGCTGTTTTCCACAATACTCAATAATGCTCTGTCTGGTGTTGTCTCAGGTACATGGATCAGGTGATAAACTTAAAGTTTGCCCGGGAGGCTCACGTCAAGAAATACAACAAGCTGATTAAGTACGACCTCCCGGCAGAGCTGGAGAGTCTCCGGTGAGTCAGGAGATGCTGGGGAAGGGAATGGCTGGAAAGGACAATGATCTGGCAAGGGAGATGTTGATGTCTGGGAATGGCGAGGCTATGGGAGGAGGTGGGAGTGGCCGGGGAAAGTAATGCTATGGCGAGGGAGCTAAAAGGGGAAAGTAATGCTATGGCGAGGGAGCTAAAAGGGGAAAGTAATGCTATGGCGAGGGAGCTAAAAGGGGAAAGTAATGCTATGGCAGGGGAGCTAAAAGGGGAAAGTAATGCTATGGCGAGGGAGCTAAAAGGGGAAAGTAATGCTATGGCGAGGGAGCTAAAAGGGGAAAGTAATGCTATGGCGAGGGAGCTAAAAGGGGAAGTAATGCTATGGCGAGGGAGCTAAAAGGGGAAAGTAATGCTATGGCGAGGGAGCTAAAAGGGGAAAGTAATGCTATGGCGAGGGAGCTAAAAGGGGAAAGTAATGCTATGGCGGGGGAGCTAAAAGGGGAAAAACAGGAATGTTTAGGGAAGGCGGGAGCGTTGGTAGGTCCATGTCACAATAGACCTCACTCAACTGCACACAAAGACACACACACACACGAGCAATCTCTCACATCCACAAACATGTTACTCTCTAATAAATATGTAGTTCTCTCTCTGCAGCCGTTAGAAAGTTGACCTCTCCCCCAGTGCCTTTCTCTGACACTGCCCTATCAGGAGACTGTTGGACTTTAGCTTCCTGTGACACCACACACACCCAGACCAGCAGTGTGTGCCCCATAGAGATAGTTAGAGAAGGACGCAACTTTGTATTTGGCCTATTATGCGTCTGTGAGAGCATGGGCAGTACCATTGAGGCCATCTCCATTTTGAAGTAGTACATTTTCTTCTACTACTTCTATGAGTTGGTAACAAACTGAAAGGGTGCATACTGCCACCTGAGGGGTATACCATGTACCAGGTTTGAGGAGTTAGTGAGGTAAGATTGGTCAACTCTGAGTTCAACTCAAGACCGGTCATACGAAATGGCTCACCTTTTAGCCAGGTACATTTCTATGGCAACGAATCCTTCAGAACTAACCTGCTATGGGCAGGCTAACTCCATTTTTATCCTGAATGAGCCACAAGTTGAGGACTAATGAAATCAGATGCCCTCCCTCTGGCAAAGATTGTCATCATCCCCTTCATTTGAGGAAGACAACTGATCAAATATTTTACTAATATAATTTTAAAAATCACATCACACATTTAGTATGATAGCCTTTGCATTACAAACTATGTTTTTCTCGTGATTGTAGCCTTTGCTAGTGTACCCATGAGCTTAACAGTCAAATTAAGGTTCCAAAACCCTTCTATGGATGATGTCTATGACCACAACACGTCAAGCTGTTCCACAGATAGATGGAGCAATAGGAGTGGGAAAATGGTGCTTGTGCATTAATAAGCACACCAAAGACGGCATTAACAATAAATAAAGACGGCACATAAAGGCCTATTTCACACCATAGCCTGCTGATTTTACAAGATAATGTCTCTTTCATTTTGATATCGGCACAAATGAAAATGTGGCACTGAGCGCCCAAGGATTCACGTTTCAGCATTGTCTCAATGAAGAGTTGGGCCTTTCACAGGCCATGTGCGAGATGCACGCGCAGTTACAAGCCTGCTAGAGTTAGCGGCAACTGGACGAGCAATATTCACCGTTGTAGTACGGATAAAGCTTGACCTGGAATGTGAAGCTAACTGAAGCTGGATAGCTTTATAAAATTCTGAGTAGATTTCTCTGTAGTATACCTCTCCAGAGTGTGTTGTTTGAACAGGTATAAGGCAAATTGGAGATTATTGGCACTTGCTGTTTATGGAATGTTTGCTCTCAAGTGTAATTCAATGGCTGATCCTTCCCAATGACTTAGATGGAATTATTTGAACCTTCTGTAACCCATAGGAAGTCCCACTGAGTTAACTACTTCAAAATGTTGAAACTCAATGGTGCTTCGGCGCTGCCCATGCTCAAATGTGCTTTTGGGCACTAGGGATGTCTAGCTAAGTCTATGGTGTGCCCTTACTGTCTGGCAGCCAGTCCCCTACACACCTCAAGGTCGCCTGCTCTAATGATAATGATAGCTCACATTCATATAGTTTTCTACTACGTCAAGGTGCATTCAAGCGATCAGTCACATTTTATCACATGCTTAACAGCAACCTGGACCAATATTATACGCGTCTGTACAGCTTTGTTATATCATTAGTGGTGTATCTACATGTCAATGTCTAGCTACGAATTGCTTTGTAATAGTTGTAGAGTTACTGAAAGTGTTACCACATACAGTGCCCTCAGTAATTATTGAGTCAGTGACAATTTGTTGTTTTGGCTCTGTACTCCAGCACTTGATTTGAAATGATACATTATTTACAGATATCATACCCCTCCAGCATCCTCACTCATCAGTCATTCATATCTGTAATCATGGTAGCATCCACATTAATGTAGAAGTGTTTAGAAACATATTCTATTGTTATTTACAATAAAAGTGATTCCAAAATGGCACAATACATTATTTACCATTAATTTCTATTGGGCACAAAATAATCTCAAAAGCAACCAAAAAAAACAGCAAATGGATCCAACAAGTTTAGTGTCACAAACTTGATGAAGTCTTTGTGTGCTAGGAATATGGGACTAAATACTGAACTTTTGCCTACTTTAATACCTACATAAGTGAAAATCTTCTAATACTTTTGGTCCCCTAAAATGGGGGAGGGACTATGTACAAAAAGTGCTGTAATATCTAAATGGATTAAACTCTCTAAAATTACATCTGTCTGTACTATAACCTCATAGTCATTGTATCATTTCAAACGAAAGTGCTGGAGAACAGAGCCAAAACGGCAACAAATATGTCACTGGCTGGCACTGTATCTACACCTACAGCCACTGCCACAGTTGGCTAATGTTAGTGTGGTTGAGACTCTTCTGTATATCATCTACCTGTGACTATCAGGAGCATAGATCAACATATCTTACAGAACCTGCTTCTGAATATGGCTGCTCAATCTATCACAATCGCGTATTTCACTTTTGCTCAGTTCATTTCCTATTGAGCTACCCTTGGAGAGTCGGGCATGCATGACATGCCATTTATTGCACAATCCAACTAAATAGTTACTCCTCTGCTATGCCATGGTGTCCAGTACTCATTGCTTCCCATAACTACTCTACCGTCATGATCATGCACTTGAAATCGTGAAGGGAGTAATCGGGTCTACCAAATAGTAAAGGTAATGTGTGTAATTCCGTAATCTGTCTTTGTCTACAATAAAACATATATTTTTTTGATATTGTACAGAGTGATAACCTATGAGCTGTTGACATGTACCATAACCTCTGCCACTTAAAGTTGACTGAAAGTTGAAGTGTGTACATAATACATTAATGTCATGTTCTCTCTCCCTCTCTGACAGAGTATTGTTGTCAGCGACCCCATCTCCAGTGGTGTTCTGTCATAATGATGTGCAAGAAGGTAAAGGTCTATCTTTGTGCTCTCTACCCTTCACTCTCTCTACCCATCACCCTCGCTCCCCTCTAACCATATTTACCTCTAATTTGGGCTGCTTGACCCTCCCCCTGGCTCAACAGTGGATGTCCGTCACTTCCTGAAAGGACAGGATATTAACGAAGTTGGAGAAAGAAGGGGTGGAGGGTATCTATTTTTAGAGACTGAACACATTCATATGCAACACCCTCAGGCAGGTGCAAACCAATAGAATACATGGTACTGTGTACTATGGCTGTAGATTGCCTATGTATACATGCAGTTGACTCCTGAAGTGCACATCAGGACCCACTGTGAATGTACAGTCATATTTTAGTGTTGTAACCTCCTGTCTCTTGTCCTCAGGTAACATTTTGATGTTGGAGGACAGAGACCACACCTCCACTGGGAAACTCATGCTCATAGACTTTGAGTACAGCAGCTACAACTACAGGTAAAGGCCTTTTGTGTACATACACACTCAACTCTTACACCTGTAGTTTTAGTTGTGACCACACACACTCTCAGCTACAACTACACAGGAATGCTTATAGTCCCATATAATGTACTTATCCAACGCGCTTATCCAATGAAACTTACAGGAGCAATTTGGGTTAAGTGCCTTGCTCAAGGGCACATCAACAGATTTTTCACCTAGTCGGCTCTAGGATTCAAACCAGCGACCTTTCGGTTACTTGCCCAATGCTATTAACCACTAGGCTACCTGCCATCAATCAAAGGCACACACAGCTTAACGGTAACAGCATTGATTAAGGTACAGTTGAAGTCGGAAGATGACATACACTTAGGTTGGTGTCATTTAAACTCGTTTTTCAACCACTCCACAAATTTCTTGTTAACAAACTCGTTTTAGCAAGTCGGTTAGGGTGCATGACACAAGTAATTTTTCCAACAATTGTTTACAGACAGATTATTTCACTTATAATTCACTGTATCACAATTCTAGGGGGTCAGAAGTTTACATACACTAAGTTGACTGTGCCTTTTAAACAGCTTGGAAAATTCCAGAAAATTTGCTTTAGAAGCTTCTGATAGGCTAATTGACATCATTTGAGTCAATTGGAGGTGTACCTGTGGATGTATTTCAAGGCCTACCTTCAAACTCAGGACCACTTTGCTTGACATCATGGGAAAATCAAAAGAAATCAGCCAAGACCTCAGAAAAAAAATTGTAAACCTCCACAAGTCTGGTTCATCCTTGGGAGCAATTTCCAAACGCCTGAAGGTACCACGTTCATCTGTACAAACAAAAGTACGTAAGTATAAACACCATGGGACCACGCAGCTGTCATACTGCTCAGGAAGGAGACACGTTCTGTCTCCTAGAGATGAACGTACTTTGGTGCGAAAAGTGCCACTCAATCCCAGAACAACAGCAAAGGACTGGCGGAAACAGGTACAAAAGTATCTATATCAACAGTAAAACAAGTCCTAGATCGACAACCTGAAAGGCCGCTCAGCAAGGAAGAAGCTACTGCTCCAAAACCACCATAAGAAAACCAGACTACGGTTTGCAACTGCACATGGGGACAAAGATCGTACTTTTTGGAGAAATGTCCTCTGGTCTGATGAAACAAAAATAGAACTGTTTGGCTATAATGACCATTGTTATGTTTAGAGGAGAAAGGGGGAGGCTTGCAAGCCGAAGTACACCATCCCGACCGTGAATCCCGGGGGTGGCAGCATGATGTTGTGGGGGTGCTTTGTTGCAGGAGGGACTGGTGCATTCACAAAATAGGTGCCATCATGAGGGAGGGAAATTATGTGTATATATTGAAGCAACATCTCAAGACATCAGTTAAAGCTTGGTCACAAATGGGTCTTCCAAATGAACAATAACCCCAAGCATACTTCCAAAGGTGTGGCAAAATGGCTTAAGGACAACAAAGTCAAGGTATTGGAGTGGCCATCACAAAGCCCTGACCTCAATTCTATAGAAAATTTGTGGGCCGAACTGAAAAAGCATGTGTGAGCGAGCGAGGAGGCCTACAAACTTGACTCAGTTATACCAGCTCTGTCAGGAAGAATGGGCCAAAATTCACCCAACTTATTGTGGGAAGCTTGTGCAAGATTACTCGACACGTTTGACCCAAGTTAAACAATTTAAAAGCCAATGATACCAAATACTAATTTACTGTATGTAAACTTCTGACCCACTGGGAATGTGATGAAATAAATAAAAGCTGAAATAAGTAATTCTCTCTCCTATTATTCTGACTTTTCACATTCTTAAAATAAAGTGATGATCCTAACTGACCTAAGACAGGGGATTTTTACTTGGATTAAATGTCAGGAATTGTGAAACTGAGTTTCAATGTATTTGGCTAAGGTGTATGTAAACTTCTGAATTCAACTGTATGTCTCTACAAGTAAAAGGGACAGATCTAAGTATTATATTATCCATATGTAGTGGTGATTTGTCTCTTTCTTTGATTGTCGTCTTAGATTGTGCTGCAATGTGTTTGTTTGTTTGTTTGTTTAGGGGTTTTGACTTTGGGAACCACTTCTGTGAGTGGTGCTATGACTACACATACAGCCAGTGGCCCTTCTACAAGTGTACACCTGACAACTACCCCAGCAGAGAACAACAGGTGACTACAACCTCTACCACACCTATATCAAAATGCTCTCTAACATATCTATGCAAACACAGTGGTTGTGTCCGAATACCCATGCTGGCGTACTACATACTTAAACTGCATACTATGTACTCGTCGTTGCATACTATTTAGCACATACTGTTTAGTAAAAAGTATGCAGTATGCCATGGTCGTAACGTAATATTGGTTGGTGACTGGTTGAGTGGGTGCGGTAGGGAATGGGTGGATTTTTCCAAATTTGACAGACATGCATCAATCACATTAACCAGTCTGATAATAGCTCATTTCCAAATTCACTACATTTCTCTATTCTCTGAATAGAATAGGAAGAGTTATCTTCCTACCCAGGCTGGTTATTGGCATCACAGTCAACCTCTACCATAGCCCATCTATCCAATAACTGAAGACAGAAACCGATAATTTGGTTCCATTTCAACATGGTTTATTAGTGAAACCAAAGTGCTGTAACATATATAAATATAATTGCTTTGTACACACACACACTTTTTAAATGTTCAAATCAAAAGGCTACTGCACAGAAAAATGTGGACGGTCAGGTGATTCGCTAATTCAGAACCACTGGACATCAACATAATAAACTAAAGCACTGATTATTGGATCAGAATGATTGCCAGGGCTTGATCCATTAATGAAATGGGTTCAAATCAAAAGGCCTGATTTAACATGACATCAACAACGCAGCCAAATCCTGAGTCCCCGTGCCAACACATTCACAAATCAAAATATGGTTTTGCATTTAGTTTAAAAGCTCTGACAAAGGTAAAGAGAACAAGAAACACTTTTTTAATGAGAAAACAGAAATCCACTTTGGGTTAAAAAAAAGAAAGTTTTTTCAAAGATGTAGCCTACGATGAAAAATCTGATCATTTTAAGGAGAACAAAAACAACTTAATTTGAACACAACCGCTGAAGCTTTGCTATTCGTCATCTTCCCAATTAAGTGGCATAGTTTTGTTTGGCTAAATAAAGATAACTAAGGTCCATCACTCGCAGCCCACCTCTTCCAATGCATTGTGGAAAAGTCTGCATCAAATTTTACCAGATGAAGAGCCAAAATTAGTATATCATCCTGGCATTTAAACCATACTCGATTTTAGAAAATTCATGTACTATAAAATTCTGTTTTCGCATACTGAGAATACGTCATGTGTAATTGCGTTGTTTCCCGCTATTTGTTGATTTCCCCACATCTAACTGATCAGCTGTTGTCAAAGCCAAAATGACTATGACATCCGGGCATTTAAAGTATGCTCGATTTCTAAATGTGGAATACTATTAAATGTTATTTTTTTGCATACTAAAAAAACGGCCTACTATTTAGGATGCAAGTGTGGGTATTTGGACTCAGAAACTTTCTCTCATGCATCTTTCTCCCCATTATCACACTCCCTTTTCTCCCTATGAACTATCAGTATGAAGTTTCTGTCTCTTGACTTTTCTTCTGGTAGGAGTGTGATGCAAAGGTTAGCATCCATACAAGGGAATACAGTTAATAAGTGATCATTTCTAGATCAATGGGCGTGTTCGAGTGGATCCATTTTGTCTAGTCGGTTACCATCATTAGTCACCACTTTTAAAAGTGTGTTGTATTATGGGGATAAAAATGGTCTGACTTGCAACTACATGTCAACTGCATGTTTTTTTTTGTTTAAAAAATCGTGATCAAAGGTCATGTAGTTTTTGATGAAGTTGCTGCAGTTGCTTCTCGCCAACTTCACCATGCAGCTATCGACTGGCTAGTGAGAGGCACTATTTGTCAATGGATAATTAGGTTGTTTTTGGTTGACCAACGCAACCATGACCTGACTAAAACCGGAACCAACTTTTGCCGCGATTCTAAAGCTACAGGGGATACAAATGAAAGTGATATTCACGATCTCTCTCTAACCAATTCATTGTACACATACGTTTTCACTTTGTGAGTGTGATATAGAAACATGTATTACAATATTAATAAAGAAAAACCTTGAAACAATAGCAGCTATATTAACACTGCCATGTTATGAGCCTTGCTATTGGAAAACCACTACAGTGCCCGACTTCAATCGTTAACTGTCTACAGTCAAACACACCCAATATCTGTCATCAGTCACTATAACATGTTCATGAGTCCACCACAGAAATCCTTCCAGTGAGCACATGTCACGTTCACTGTTGGTATCCCAACATCATTATTCTAATAAACACATTATCGCTAATGTAACTTTCTTTACCAACCACACTACCAGTAGCCTCAGTGCAGTGTGTATCTATTTTACCTCAGTGTGGGACATAATGTATGTCTGTCCAGTCTTGTAGATAACTAGTTTTCTGACCACATTGTCTAGTTGAACCAAAACTATGCATGCACATTTCCAGAACTCAATGAAGTCAGCTGGTCTAATACAATGACGCAATTGCAAATGCATTATTTTTAAGTTAATGATACAAGCCAGGGAATTCCATTTATAGATTAAGTCTATGTGGTGTCCCTCATCTCTGAGCGAATGTGTTTCTCTACAGCTGCATTTCATCCGTAACTACCTGGTGGAGACGGGAGGCTATTCAGAGAGCACCATGCACGAGGACCAAGCTCGTATAGAGCAAGACTTGCTGGTCGAAGCCAATCGGTAGGACACAGACTTCTACCACAGATGAATCCAAAAAGGACAGTTCACTCATAAATCAAAAAAAAAAAAATATATATATATATATATTTTTTTTTTAAAACTTTTATCCTAAAATGAGTCTGCTATGTGCTCTGTTTTGTAACAATAATCATAAATGATTGGATTTATATTGCTTTTCCACCTAGAGCTTTACATAATAAGAGGGAAAAGTCACCTTTACCACTACCAATGTGCTACTTACCTTTGAAAATGTCTAATCAGTGTTGATTTTGGTATGAACTATTCAATGCTACTGTATTCACATGTACAGTAAGTAGCCAGTCCGTTGGCAGTTCATCTAGGGATGAATGATTTTCCCACAGATTCGCCATGGCATCTCACTTCCTCTGGGGCCTGTGGTCTATCATTCAAGCCAGGATATCCAAGATCGAGTTTGGCTACATGGTAAGTACATTAGTAGACTTTACTTCACCTGGTGAGATAGACTTCACCTCACTAGAATGAAAGGATCCAGTAGAGCTTCAGCGTACTGGAACATTGATTGTCATTCACGTGACATTGCAGGTGTTTAGTGGTCACGCTTCCCTGTCGCTCTTGTTTATTTGCCGAGCGATTTGTTCTATGACCTGGCTAAATAGTGCTTCTAAAACACGATCCCTCGAAGTTTACACCTGTTCATTTGATCTCTGTCGTTTCAGGACTATGCCCAGTCACGATTTGATGCCTACTTCAAGCAGAAAAAGTTATTTTCCTAAATCGCTAAAAGAACAGATTGACTTCAATGGAATGTACTGTCATTTTTATATCTGCTGATTCTTCCTGTACGCAACTGTCCTGATGCAGAAACGTAGTTAGCTAGGCATATCTGTTAAGTGTTGAAACCAAACCAAATATGAGGGGTAAACGCCCACTGAAGAGTCTTGGGTGGATTTTTACAAAATGATCTATTGTTTGAACTTGATGTTTCTAATATACCAGGACCCCATCCATCTAGTAGCATCCAATACGTTGCTCTGACTGAGACAAGTAACAGTGAAGCAGGGACTCAGCTGCACTCCAACAAAATGCACTTATCTTCCCCTACTATGAAATGTGAAATTCTGTGAAAATGCACAGCAAAAAAAAGCATGTTATTTGTTTACATTAGTTATGATCTACTGGTTCCATACATTTTATGTTTCAAACCCTGTAGTCATGTGCTTTATTTTAGTCATTCAACTCTGCTTCTTTCTTTACCCCACCTCGTAATGTAATTGTTGAACTTCAGAACACCCTTGATTTCAGGGTCGAAATATGCTCATTTTGTGCCGTCTTTTTTCTTTTTCCTTGACTTGTTTGTTAAATGCCTGTTCTATGCATGGACACAGTACAGCATGGCAGAGAATCAAGCTGCATAGCACAACTCTGTTCATACTGTAGTTCTGTTTCTTTGTAGTGCAGTAGGGAAATCTGGACTCTTGGCCCTATTAATTCAGAACTAGTAAGAAAAGAACATGCTCCATTGCATAGTAAGTCAAATATGTTCTTAAACAGGATGTTGTTTTTGACCTTTCTCCATGACTGGTTCTGATTGAATTGGGCTTAAAACCCATGTATGACCTGTCTGTTTTAGCATTTTCTCTAGTCAAACTATATATAGAGGGGTTGCAGTTGTCAGAAATCACTTAGCAATCATGCCAGGCGCCATGTTGGAAGACCAGTCACTGTGGTGGAAGAATAGTGCAGCATGCTAGCTGTTTGTGAGCATGCACACTGCATTGCACTGCCAATTGTTTCTTAGCAAGGCAATTTGTTTTCTCAGCTACAATGTCTTGGCTCCCAATTACGGCACAGAAATTGACCATGGTGATGAACTAAGTGGGTTTAGGCACTGTTATCATTCAGCGTGGGGTTGCCACTCAGTTGTCAGAAGAATTGATGCGGTGGTCTTCCAACATGGCTGCCAGGAGGTGTCGCATTTCACCTCCTGGCACAAGTGTTTTGTGTCATTCTACCTCTTCACAACAATGAGGGTCATTTTACACTTTGAATGATAAATTAGCAAATGTAGACCTGAAACTAAATGATTAAAAAATTATTATTTTTTTGGTTATAGACAATAACAGCTTATTGCACAACCTCTCAGAAGAGAGCAGTTTATGAAAATATATATATATATAGCTTTTGTCTGGCTTTGATGTCATTGCATTCTGACTAGGTTTACCATTCATTCTAAAGCTGTTCCATTACTAGTAAACTGGTATAGAACTGTCTGTCACGGTTTGACTCTGCCCAAGGTTTGGATGTTTTGTCCTTTTCCATTTCTGACCAAGAACCACAATGGTTAAAGAAAGCTGTCCATGACTTTCAACAACAGATGTTGTATCTTATTTAAATGTGCATTTGGCTCCTGTGCGTGTCTGCCTGCCTAACATTATTAAAACCAAATGGAATATCTGCATGCTTTTGGAATTCAGATCCAAAGATTTTGAAAATGGGATCATGGTTGTTTTTTTTTTTCTCCAATGGCAATCATTTGAACACATGGAAATGTTTTTCAGTATAATTTGTTATTTATTTGCCCAGTGAAGTGCTCTTTGTTTTGATGTGAGTTCTAATAAAGGTGGACCTGTGAGGTTACCCTTTTGTATAATGTTAGAATATATGTTGTGGATGTAGGCCAATGTTCGATTTCCGAGAATATGAAGCTGCCTAGTCTAGAAGCCAGTGTCTCGTCAACTAGCTAAATTAAGTAACTTTCTTTTCATTGCACATCAATCCTGTCCAAAACCCTTTGGTGTTATTGATATTCTCCCTGCAATGCAGCTGCTGTGTAAGTATAACTGAACTGCAAATAAACATGCTTGATACCTGATTGAATAGGTCTTCATTTATTGATGATTAGAAATTAAATTGAATATTATGGCAACAGTTATTTTAATCTCAAATCTATACTGTAGAAAATACATTTTCAGGAACGGGAGCTCCCCCTAATGGGACAATTCATAGCAGATTTTGGGAAGTCCTATTTCTAACTTGCAGACTTGGTCCATTTCAAATCAATCCCTGGCTTCATGGCACTTCATGTCAGTCTGCAAGAATTGGATAGATATTCAATATGCCAATAGCTGCACCTCTTACGAGCTGGGAGTTTCACTGTATCACTTATCTGTTCCTCATTTCCAGTGCATAGAAGGTAGGGGATATGGGGAGTAGCTAGGGCATAATTTAGAATAAGCACAAGTCCCCAATGAGGCCTAAAATCAGTCCTGTAGAGCTGTTTTCCTGCACCGAGTTCCAATGCGGGTATATAACTGACTGTCTGCTCACTCTGCTCTCACATGGGGATCAAAGCTGGATTTATGCAAGTTTGGGATGTCATTTTTAGGGGTCCAAGCAACATAGTTGCTGGAGGCTAATTGTATTTCTTGCCATTTGTTCTGTTGCGTATCCACTGGTGTGTGGTGGTCAGGCCAGTCTTATAGCTGCTGGTCTGTAACTTATCAGACAAGTTACTCTGAGCTGCTACGGATCAAGGAGATAAATGTTTGTTAGGACCCTGGAGTGTCTGTTCATTTTCCATCGTGCTCTGGATTGTTTCTGTATAATGTTACTGCTTCTCCTTGTTCTCTCTAGCAGGATGTTGTTCAATGTTTCCAGGATCTAAGGTTAAATATCTGTTTCTCACAGTTGGTGTCTAGTGTAGGCCGTTTCTCTTCCTGTGACAAATATGACTACAATATTAGCATAATTGTTCAAATTTATTACATTCTTTAAAAAATTATACAGATTTTTGACAAGTCCCAACACTGTTTTAAGAGAAAGTTCTGTACAAGAGATTGATGAGGTAGGTCCCTTTTTAATATTAGGGTGCATTTGTAAATTCAACTCTGGCTAGCTACTCTGATTTCTGCGCACTCTCGTCTGTGTGCCAAAGTGCAGAATATCTGATGAATTTATGAACGCTCAACACCTGTTGAATATGACTGGTGTCAGTAAAAATGCAATTCAATTGTTCCCAGCAGCACAGTTCGTCACTAATAATCTAGATAACATGAAAATAGCCTAACCAGATCTACTAAGGAGAATAAAATAGAGTGCGGTGTTCTCTCATTAGTGTCTGGAAGTAGCTAGCGAGCTAGCCAACTTTAGCTAGTTACCTTGGGCACTTGACTGTCGTGAGGTCAATGCTTGGATCAACCCTATTCCTCCGCCAGAGCGCCCAGTTTGTGCTCCGAAACGCTCAATTTACAAACAGACAATCCTCTGAATTTACCAACGACCCAGAGAGCACTCTGACACACTGTAGGCAATTTACGACCGCACCCTTAGTAAGGAATCTCGTCTCCTCAGTATGATGAGTCTTCTCAGACAGTATGTAACAGTTGTGCTGCTGTGGATCAGCGGGTGGTTGAAGTATGCTTTAGAGAGGGTGTGGCGAACGCCCTTCTCGGTGCCACACACCTGGCTGACATCATCAGGTGACTCAGGTGAAGGACAGGGTGTCAGAGGAGTGGCAGACCAATGAGGCATATCATACCTATGACCATGGAGATGGAAGCGGAACCATGGTTACAGTGCAGACCAGCACACATACCTTCCACGTAAGTTAACAGCTACTGTATGTCATCACATCATCCCTGCATTACCTTTAGAAATGGTAGCGCTCACTTCTCCATTATGTAGAGTGTCCCATCAGACTTTGCAGCATTTTTCCATAGCTTGACATAATGACAACGCTAACCTTCCATCTCTGTGTATAAGGTAAGCCTGGGTCGTCTGTCTGACTGTAACGAGTACTTCAGAGCCATGTCCCAGTCCAGTATGAGAGAGACCTCAGAGAGCCTGATTCTCCTGGACCACATTCCCTTCTCAGTCTTCCACTCCCTTCTACAATTCAGCTTCTGGAATGACTTCAGCGTTCCTCAGGAGGAAATGGGAGAACACATCTAAGTGGGTATTATTCCTCATATATCATACTTCATTTTCCATTCATGGAAATTCATCTGGCCCAGGCTGGCACATCACACACAGCACCAGCAATGTATTGTTTGTAAGGTTGTAATGTTTCTAATGTGGCAATGCTCTCTGTCTGACTCTGGAGGTGGGCAGCTACCTGCTGGCTGAGACCTTGGTGTCGCAGTGCCTTTTGGCCCTGTCAGGTGTTCTAACCCCAGACACCTCACTGTCCTACCTGGCTCTAGCCCGGGACATCTGCTGTACTGAGCTGGAGACGACTGTTCTTCTACCTCAGCAGGCACCTGCTGGAGCTGCCTCACCTCACCAGGTGCAGCATGACATACTGTACCCCCATTCCCCCCATACCTGACCTCAATCAGCCTACTTGATGGGTTTCAAGTTCCACACCAAATAATCTTAAATTGCAAGGAGTGAACTCTCCTTTCAATTGAAAACTGTTTATTCATATTGTGAATGCATTGCCAGGTGTCTGCCGGCTGAAGGCAGGGCTGAATTGACCTCTCCGAGGTAGCAGGGTGAGCTCTGGCTCTGCAGCATGAGGAAGGAGAACCTGACCTCCTGGAACGACCCAGAAGCCGGCCGCCACCTCTTCACCCTGGATGGGTCAGAGGTCACCGGTGACTAGCATCCAATAACAGAGCTCCCCTTCATGGCTGATAAGTGGTGCTTCACTGCGTGATTCTATTCAACTACCTCTACCTCATTGGGGGCTACAGGCAATGGGCCAAGAGGGTCTGGGAGTTTAAAATGGCCTCCTTTAGGTACAACCCCTTCATAGCATGCAATGGCCACATCAAACTTGTGGCTCTACAAATGTCTACCTTTTGCCTACACACAAGTACATTTTTTATACAAAAAGCATTACAAGAATATTGATGTCTTGATTTTGTCCAAAGCAACAGCAATCAGGTAAATTGATAAAACACACGTTCATTAACCTCAATGTTAACTTGTTTGAACATCACATTGTGGTTTTTAGCTGTATGCATGATGTATTTAGGATGTTTTCAGTCTATTTTCAACACTTTCAGACGTGATTAAAAGCAATAACAAAAAAATGTGTGCACTAAAATTACAAATGGTGAACTCGAGTTGAACTAACTCTGTCCAACCATAGGTGTGTGTGTGTGTGTGTGTGCTCCGCTGCAGGTTTGTTGTCTCCTTTCTGCCTGACTGACTGACTTTCAGTTCACCCTGTTCCTGTCCCATGACCTCCCTCTGGCCACAAGCCTGGGCCCCTGTCTCTATGTCCTGGAGAAAAGCTGCTACTACAGCATGACTCCAGGCAAGGTCAAACAGTCTTGTCTCAGGTAGTGAGTGGAGTTGTTAATTTCAACCTTACATGTTGGTCAATTGCAAGCTGCAGTCTAATGAATAACAGCATTGAACCACCTAACACACACACTTGTTCTCTCTCTCTTTCCCAGAATTGTGGTCTGAACTGCTCCCTACCCTAACCAAAGCCACTGTTGACCTTCCCAGTCTCTACTTCCTGGGCACCACCGACCGGCTGTTTGTGATTGGAGGAAATAACTCAGAATGTGGTGGCATCAATCTGTGTGGTGTCTGGGCAGTGGGGGCAGGTGAGACAACCACCTGAGTGTTGTTTTAAATGCCATAGGCCTATCTATCTAATCCTCCCGTATCTGGTCCTAGGTGAAAGGGGCTGAGAAGGTGGTGTTAGCTGGTGTGAGCGGACCAAGTAATTGGGCGTCACTCTACAGCAGAAAGGTGGAATAAACAAGTCAGTTTTCTTGATTGAACACAGTTTTCTATTGAGGGCATTTGGGCAACACAAACACTCCAACATGATCAATGAAAATCTCCCAAGGACAAAACATACATCTTCTCCAGATTTAACAGGAACACAATACGACTATCTTTAAACTACAACAAAAGTCACGGGATTGTCACCGTCTTAATGGTTCTTCATGGATAGCTCCTCTGTCTCGGTGGCCATCTTCCAGAGATAGTTTTCAACCCCTTTTCTGCTGGTTCCATACTCTCTCTTATAGGGGAAGGAGAATATGTCATTAGTACTGTCAGCTGTGCTTAATTGCCTCTGACTACCTTGTCTCCCATGCCTTGTTGGGCTACTATCCGTGAGCCCAGCCTGCCCTCTGGTGGTCCTTCCAAACTGGACAGGGGACAGTGTTGGGTGACCAGGTATACATGCCAGGTATAGAACACAGCACTGCTGTAATGCTGGATCGTCACTCCCTCACTGTCCTCCCTCCTCTACCCGCTATGAAGCCCTACTTCAACTCTCCTTCTGACACAAACGTTCATCAATCAATCTGATTTGCCTTGGTTTGCTCTGTTTGGGGTTCAGGCCCAGATATTTTTTGAGCGTATCTGGAAAAAAGCAACGTGGGTCTTTGCTCTATGAGGACTGAATCCGTTCTGTGTCAGCAACAATAAGCCTTGCCATGCTTTCGCTCTGCCTTTAATGACAACTTGAACTAAAGTAGTCTAAAGGAGAAAACTCACCAGACAATTGTCGGTACAATAGGGGGTAATTTGTTTGCCAATCGTTCACTTGGTGACGGCGCGTTTTGTAATATCATGCGTATATAAAAAAAAAAAAAAATGTCTCCCGTTTCTACATATCGAATCGGTTTGGCTCGATTTGCAAATTACGTTCGGAACTCTGTTCAGAGGTGCTAAGTACTCTCAGCTGGCAGACAATCGACAATACTACCGATCTGTACGTGCCTTAAATCTCTATCCAGAGGAGGATGAGCTCCCAATCTCGTTTCCGTCCTTTTAAAGAATTCCTATGGAGTTTGCCTTTCCCACCGTTGCCTTTGTTTACTCTTTTTGGGGGGTTTACTTACTAATAAGCACTTTGTGACAAATTTATTTGTGAAATAGAGGTTAAAGAGCAATTAAACATATTTGAAACACAAAGCCATTGATCTTAACTAATCCCAGGACTCTTGGGTGTCAGACTAAAGCTTAAAGCCTGTCAGACCATGAGAAAAACAGTGAGTGAGATATCCACAAGTGTAGTGACATTAAAAGGGAACATGGTGGGTTATTACATGACATAGCCACTATAGACACACTGCTTACCGAGAGACAGCGAGATGAAACTTGCCTCAAAACATGCCTTAACCATTTGTCACTGGTTGCCCTGAATAACACTTAATATATATGTAAATAGATTGATGAATCGACATAATGTATTTATAGGTGTACTCTGTAGGGGTTTGAATACTATGTGGTCAGCAGACACGTGAGGTTACAGTCTAGCTCTAGATAGTGTCCAGTTACAGATAGAAAAGTCTGAGGGGGGGGGGCATAGGGGAAGTACAGAGAGAGAGAGAGATGGAGGGAGGGAGGGAGAAAGCATAGGGGATAGCATTGCTCTCAGTACCTGAGGAAAGCCACTTCAAGGGCATAGGAATCACACACAGAACACAGAGGTTTAGCCCCGGTCTAGAGGAATTCCACTGAGAGAAACCACAGTCAAGGTCTTCTTCTGTTTCACTTCAGCAAGCTTGAATTGAATCCCTAAGCAAAAAGGTATGGAATTACTGAATGTTTGGTTTTTAGATTGCTATAATGTGTAATTTCTTAGGCTATTGTAGCTGTCCATGACACACTCATGTATGTAATACTGTAGCCTAGTATAGTTAGATACCATATGGATTTGTTGTTGGTGCTGGCTATTGTGCATTTCAGATGTTTGACAAACAAAGCAAGCCAAAAGTTAGTAATTGTGTAGGCTCCTTGTGCCACACAATATTTGTGTGGCACAAAGCCTATTTATTGGAATATTTTTTGATGAATTCACCTTGCAAAATGTTTCATTATGTGGTTTGTGGTGTAGTAGACCTCACATGCTCTTCCTAGTCTAGTGTTTATATTTTTAAACCAGTCCTACATCTGAGCGCATGCCAGTAGCCTAGGCTATATCTGGCATTTCAACTTTGCCCCACTTAGCTGCTGGCCCGTCATATGACATGGAAAAAGAAATTCAAGCCCACTTTTCAGTCAACCGGGCCACAACATAAACAGACTTATGACCTCCACATACAGTTAAATCCCTGAAATTACAAGAGGGCCAGATTACCGAACGCGCACGCAGGGCATGTGCCACGGGGCCCCTGAGAAGGCATATGAACACCTCATAAGCAATGGCAAAATGTGTAGAATTCCAGGAAATTAGCTTTAAAACTGCAACAACAACAAAAAAGGAGGTAGCAAATGTGGTAATGCAGCCCTGTTTCTCTCACCAGAAATGTATTAAGGGTTGACTTTGATTCCCACATCCATCCATTAGCCTAAAGTTGTTTTGGTTTGATAATTGTGCAAGAGCAAACATTTTAAAATAAATTCACGTGTGTAAACAATTGAAGTTCAACGTCTCTGTCTATCTATCTCTCTTAACAGGGTCTTCAACGTTACCGGAATGGCGGAGGCACATCAGGCGGTTGGCTTCCAGTTCACCGTCACCCCAGATGGCATCGACCTCCACCTGAGCCGCGAGGTACTCAAACACATCTACCTGTCGGGAGTGACATCATGGATAAAGCGCGCCATAAGATTTAAGGTTTGTTTTCGAATGATTAAGTAGCCCTACAGTCATTACCAAACCTGAACCTGATAGCTAGTTTGATTTTTGTTGCAGTCCAGCACTAAAAAAACTGATTCAAGTTATTATTATGGCCTTGATTGAATCAGGTGTGTGTAGCCTAGTGCTTGGCTGGGACATAGGCTAGTACATCCAGGAATAGCCTTGTTGGTCTGTTTGTAGGCTAACTATCTAAATTAACATTAAATTATTTGATTTCAGAATGGGATATTGACAGGGGTCTACCCTGCCAGCCCATCCAGTTGGCTGATCGCTGTGATAGCCATCATGAGCACCATGTATGCCAGGATAGACCCATCACTGGGAATGATAGATACCATCAAGAGGACCCTGCCTGTCAGGTCAGTGAGCAAATAACATAATGATGAAGAGGCATTGGGGAAGAGCGATGCATATTTTTTCAGATTAAGTATGTAACTGTGGGTATCTGTTGATAGAATTTTCTGTTAAAGGACAATAAACATCATTTAGATGTGAGGTTCTCTCCTCTCTCCAGTGACTACATGACAGTGCAGACCCAGACAGTGCTGAGTGCCATCCTGTTTGCCACAGGCCTGTGGCTCTCTCTCATCCTCATGCTGAGGTACATTCTCAAGGCCCTTCTCTCCTACCACGCCTGGATCTTTGAGTCCCACGGCAAAATGAGCTTCTGCACCAAACTCTGGCTGGTACGTCTGTCAAATGTCTCTATTTCAATAGAAACATGACCAAAAGAGCAGCTCACTTATAGTTCAGAATCAAGACAATATATTTTCTGAGCTCTTATTGTCATCTATGAGTATTTGATTATTTTAACAATTAACCCAGTCATTGTGTTGTGTTGTTTCTCTTCAGAGTCTGGTCAAGATGTTCTCTGGGCGCAGACCTCTCCTCTACAGCTTCCAGGCCTCCCTACCCAGACTACCTGTGCCTAGCGTGGACGACACCATAACCAGGGTGAGAGAGAGGTGGTTATGTGTCTCATATGCTTAGATTAAATACAATATGAAACTGATCAAATTTTTTCAGGAAAGTGATGGACCAGGACCAGTGTAGAACCATATATGTACACTACATATCAGTATTATATCATATAATCGCTTTGTGACCTTGCAGTACCTGGAGTCAGTGCGCCCCCTACTGGATGATGAGCAGTACAACCAGATGGAGGTGGTGGCCAATGACTTCAAGAGAGATGAGGCACCCAAACTCCAGAAATACCTCATCCTCAAATCCTGGTGGGCTACTAACTACGTACGTATTCTGAAGTGTGATGTCAGGTTACATGAAACGATAATGTGGTAACTTTATTTCTTAAGTTGTTTTGGTGAGTGCTCAAAGTGCTCTTTAGAACAAATTATTGTAATAGATTATGTTTTTACAGGTGAGTGATTGGTGGGAGGAGTACATCTACCTGAGAGGCAGGAGTCCCATCATGGTCAACAGTAACTTCTACGCCATGGTAAGACATGTCTATATGGGTACTCATACAGGGAACATGGCATTGCTTGAGATGTATCCAGTAACCTTTACCTAATGATGTATTTGATGATCTGCTTTAGGATCTGCTGTACGTGATTCCCACACACAGACAGGCAGCTCGGGCAGGGAATGTGGTTCACGCTATGCTGCAGTACCGACGCAAACTAGAGAGAGGAGAACATGCACCGGTAACGAGTACCCCTCTCTCTGTCTCTCTCACCCCCTCTCTCTCCCTCTTTGTACCCTTGAGAGTATTCAGGTCCCTCCCCCATTTCCCCTTTGGCCCTCAGCCCTCTCTCTACCACTTAAATAACCCAGGTCATCTCCCTCCTTCTCTGTTAACCTAAATCCTCCTCCCACTGCCTTCGACTTGTTTCTGGTCTAGGGCATTTCCATTTCAAATGCCCCATGAGCACTAACATATGAAGTCCATAGGAGCACATCAAATTTGGTGTCAAATGAAAGCTAAGAGTCTATTTTTTGAAAAATTAAGACATATATACATTTTCCCTGCTAAAAATTAGGAATAAGCAAAGGCTTAGATCTTTGGTCAAACTCATGGAAAAGAGGTCCTAGAAAACATCTAGCAGAAAAAGTATTTAAGGTAACAGAAATACATAAAAACACAATAACAAATATCAACACTTATATTTTGTTTTGCGGAAATGATTTGCCTTCTGTAAGTTTAACTCTTAGAACTACCCTTCCCGGATCCGGGAAAATTGTCATCAACTACACTAATTAGCATATGCAACGGTCAAAAAATATTACCAGAACATATTCATATTCATGAAATCACAAGTGAAATATAGTGAAACACAGCTTAGCCTTTTGTTAATCACCCTGTCATCTCAGATTTTGAAATGATGCTTTACAGCCAAAGCAAGACAAGCGTTTGTGTAAGTTTATCGATAGCCTAGCATAGCATTATGTCCAGCTAGCAGCAGGAAGCTTGGTCACGAAAATCAGAAAAGCAATCAAATTAACCGTTTACCTTTGATGATCTTCAGATGTTTTCACTGACGAGACTCCCAGTTAGACAGCAAATGTTCCTTTTGTTCCATAAAGATTATTTTTATACCCAAAATTCCTTTGTTTGTTTGTCACTTTATGTTGAGAAATCCACCGGAAATAGCGTATAATATCGACAGAAACATGGCAAACGTTGGCAAATCCATCCTCAAGGTGTTTTTCAAACATCTATTCGATAATATATCAACCGGGACAATTGGCTTTTCAGTAGGAGTGAGAAGAAGAATGACTACCTCTGTCTTTTACGCAATAATCACTCTGAGAGCCCTCAGCTGGCCACTTAAGCAATGTAGTCGTTTACGCTCATTCTTCAACATAAAGGCCTGAAACTACGTCACAATGCTGTAGACACTTTAGGGAATACGTAGAAAAAGGAATCTGGTTGATATCCCTTTCAGTGGCCAATGGGGGTGCATAGGAAGACAACGGTTTCAAAACATGAGTCACTTCCTGATTGGATTTTTCTTAGGCTTTCACCTGCAATATCAGTTATTTTATACTCACAGACAATATTTTGACAGTTTTGGAAACTTTAGAGTGTTTTCTAACCTAAGCTGTCAATTATATGCATATTCTAGCATCTGGTCCTGAGAAAAAGGCGATTTACTTTGGGAACTTTATTTTTCCAAAAATGAAAATAGTGCCCCCTAGTTTCAAGAGGTTAATTCATATATATTGTATTTCTGTGACCAAATACCCACATATCTTTGAGATAAAAATAAATATATCTCTTATGAGGAGGGAGGATAATGAAAGTTCACAGAGGTAAAAAGTAAAGGTAGACCTACCAAATAGTTATAGTGTTTTTACTGATAACAATTTTGTTGATGATATATTACGTGATTAAAACGTGTCATGAAATGGACCCATTATGTTATGTTACCACCGGCTGTTATTCCACTTCACTAACCAAAATACATGTTTTTCAAAATCAAGTGGTCATATCATAGCTGTCACCCAATTCTTTCTGCAAAGATCTTTGAATCATAATTCGGAGTAGATATTTAAGAGTTTTTGTCAGCATATTTTGGTGGGATTCCATTAACAGCTAGTTTTCAGTTTTCCCCTCCCCACTCAGACCACTCCCAGACAGTCCTAGTGAAATTCCTGCTTGAGAAATTGCTCTTTGCTAAAAAGCTTTTTCTGTGCATTTTTGACCTTGCATAGTAGTAAGGTTTGTACATTTTTTATTTTTATTTAACTAGTCAAGTCAGTTAAGAACAAATTCTTGTTTACAATGACAGCCTACCGGGGAACAGTGGGTTAACTGCCTTGTTCACAGGCAGAACAACAGATTTTTACCTTGTCAGCTCGGGGATTCGATCCAGCAACCTTTCAATTACTGGCCCAATGCTCTAACCACTAGACTACCCCCCACCTAGTGGTTAGATTAAGGTACTTAATTGTTACCCAGAAATTATTTGTTGTGGTGATAAAAATGGCTGCTTTGGACTTTTAAATGTAGTCCTTGTGCATAGAGTTGTATGGTTTGTTTATCTTTGCAGTCAATGTTTTTTGTTTGGCATACTCTCTCTCTAGTTGAGGGCTCTGGGGGTGGTGCCCATGTGTTCCTATCAGATGGAGAGGATGTTCAACACCACACGTATCCCTGGCATAGAGACAGGTGAGCACACTGCTGCCTTCTGGGGGCATAACACTATCAAACTATCGCTGGGTAGAATCAATATGAACATGAGTTTGTGTCAGACACATCTTCTGACCATCTTAAACAAAAACTTTCATCCAAGAGAAGTGTGCATTCCCCAACCCCTTATAATGTTCTATCTCCTCACCCCCTCTCCTACTCCTTGGTCCAGACTTTGTTCAGCACCTGAGTGACCGGAAGCACCTGGTGGTGTACCATAAGGGACGCTTCTTTAAGGTGTGGCTGTACTACGGGGGGCGTCACCTCTGGCCCTCTGAGCTGGAGACTCAGTTCCAGAGGATCCTTGACGACACCACGGAGCCACAGCCTGGGGAACTCAAACTGGCTGCCCTCACAGCCGGCAACAGGTATACACACATATAGGCACGAAAGCGCAACCTCCCCTCCTTCCTCACACACACACATCAGAAATAAAATGTCCACCTCTTATCCTCTCCCAGAGTTCCTTGGGCGCGGTCTCGTCTGAAGTACTTCAGCCAGGGTGTTAACAAAGCCTCTCTGGAGGCCATCGAGACGTCAGCCTTCTTCCTCACCCTTGACGACGAGGCACACGGTTACGATCCTGACAAGCTGAGATCATTGGACCTGTACGCCAAGTCCCTGCTGCACGGGAAGTGTTATGACAGGTGAGACAAATGGGAAGTTCTATGACAAGTGAGACAAATGGGAAGTGTTATGACAGGTGAGACAAATGGGAAGTGTTATGACAGGTGAGACAAATGGGAAGTGTTATGACAGGTGAGACAAATGGGAAGTGTTATGACAGGTGAGACAAATGGGAAGTGTTATGACAGGTGAGACAAATGGGAAGTGTTATGACAGGTGAGACAAATGGGAAGTTCTATGACAGGTGAGACAAATGGGAAGTTCTATGACAGGTGAGACAAATGGGAAGTGTTATGACAGGTGAAACAAATGGGAAGTTCTATGACAGGTGAGACAAATGGGAAGTGTTATGACAGGTGAGACAAATGGGAAGTTCTATGACAGGTGAGACAAATGGGAAGTGTTATGACAGGTGAGACAAATGGGAAGTTCTATGACAGGTGAGACAAATGGGAAGTGTTATGACAGGTGAGACAAATGGGAAGTTCTATGACAGGTGAGACAAATGGGAAGTTCTATGACAGGTGAGACAAATGGGAAGTTCTATGACAGGTGAGACAAATGGGAAGTTCTATGACAGGTGAGACAAATGGGAAGTTCTATGACAGGTGAGACAAATGGGAAGTTCTATGACAGGTGAGACAAATGGGAAGTTCTATGACAGGTGAGACAAATGGGAAGTTCTATGACAGGTGAGACAAATGGGAAGTTCTATGACAGGTGAGACAAATGGGAAGTTCTATGACAGGTGAGACAAATGGGAAGTTCTATGACAGGTGAGACAAATGGGAAGTGTTATGACAGGTGAGACAAATGGGAAGTTCTATGACAGGTGAGACAAATGGGAAGTGTTATGACAGGTGAGACAAATGGGAAGTTCTATGACAGGTGAGACAAATGGGAAGTGTTATGACAGGTGAGACAAATGGGAAGTTCTATGACAGGTGAGACGGGACAGAAAATAAAAAAAGATGCGTTGTAAAGTAGGCCTATTTCAGTGAGGATAGTTTAGTGCTATATTGCTTTTCTGTGCACTGCCTTTATGATGTGTGTTTCAGTGTTTAACCTGATATGCCTTCTCTCTCTCTCAGGTGGTTTGACAAATCCTTTACCCTGATCGCTTATAAGAATGGTAAACTAGGAGTCAATGCAGAACACTCGTGGGCAGACGCTCCCATTGTAGGACACATGTGGGAGGTAATGTTATTGTGGTAAAAGTGGAGAAAAAGGTGAAAAATGTACAATTTATATCTAATTTCCTGCAATTCTACCCATTTTGCATGTGGTGGAGAGACATTTCTGCAATTTTAAAGCTAATTTCCACAAATTCTACATAATTTGCCATGACTTATTGTAACAGTATAACTTTAGACCGTCCCCTCGCCCATACCCGGCGCGAACCAGGGACCCTCTGCACACATCAACAACAGTCACCCACGAAGCATCATTACCCATCGCTCCACAAAAGCCGCGGCCCCATATTAATATGACATCTGAGTGAGAATGACTAACATAATCTATGTGGGCCCCCAGGAGGTCAGGGCCCCTGGGCACATGCCCGGTCGGTATTCGGCCATGATTACTACAAGATGGCTAGACTAACTACAAATAAAAAAATGCGCATGGCTTTGTCAGCTAATTGCACCTGGTGTTTTCTACTATTCTTACTCTGAACAGTTAGTTGAGACCCTGACTGAGTTCCTTTTTTGGGGGTCGGGGGTCCCCTAGCGACCGCTTATGTCTGGGGGCCCCCTGTTGATGGTGTATTAATGATGTATTACAAACATGTTATTCTAAAACACAATATATGACATGGTGTGATTCATTGGGAAGTGTGTTGTGTGAATCTAATGGTTGCTGTGCTGCTGTCTCTGTGTAGTACGTCCTAGCAACAGACTGCTTCCATCTGGGTTACACAGAGGAGGGACACTGCAAAGGAGACATCAACAAGGGCCTGCCTCCCACCGCCAAACTACAATGGGACATTCCATTGGAGGTATGGCTTCTAATGTGTTTGGGATCAAAAGTTGTAGCTTTAGTAAAGAGGAAAAGCTAGTTTAGTGTTTTCAGTAGACCAGTCAGTAGTTTCTACAGGCTGTCTTGTGTCTTGTCTGAGCCTTTCTGTTCTCTGGTCTCTCCTCATCCCTCAGTGCCAGGAGGTCATTGAGGATTCCTACATGGTTGCCAAGGAGATAGCTGATGACGTGGACTTCCATGGCTGTCTGTTTGATGAGTTTGGGAAAGGCCTGATAAAGAAGAGTAGGACCAGTCCTGATGCCTTCATACAGCTAGCACTGCAGCTGGCTCAATTCAGGGTGTGTGTGTGTGTGTGTGTGTGTGATGAATAGACAACAGACAAACAATATCATGTCTCGAATAAACTGAATGTATTTGTTGTCTATGTATTGTAGGATAAGGGGGAGTTCTGTCTGACGTATGAGGCCTCGATGACCCGGATGTTCCGTGAGGGTAGGACAGAGACGGTTCGCTCCTGCACCATAGAGTCCACAGCCTTCGTCAGAGCCATGCAAGACAAGAACACTAAGGTGAGGACACACACCTTAAACACACACCTCTCTTACTGTATACCTGAGGCAATATAGAATGCACTAATGACAGCACAGGAGCAGTAACAGTCCCCTTCCACATACATACTATGCATGCTAGATATAGATCATCAGATGTTTGACTATATCTGTGGTTTAACACAGTGTGGGTGCAGCACTGCAGGTGAGTAGCCTTGTCTGTGGGAGTTACTGATAGACAGTGACATGATGTAACTCTGCCAGTGAGGCTCAGGTCATTCTGACTGAGAACTAGGTGACCAGGACCCAAATGTCTGTATCTTGTACCTATCTAGCCAGAGATGGGTGTCCTCTAGAGCAAGCATGACCAACCCTCCTTCTGGAGAGCTACTGGCTATGCACGTTTTGCTTTTGTTCCAGCCCTGCACTAACATACCTGATTTAGCTATTCAAAGTGCTGATAAACAGTTGATTAGTACAATCATGTGTGTCTGAGTAGGGCTGGAGCAAAACCCTGCAAACCCAGTAGCTCTGCAGGTGGAGGACTGGCCACCACTGCACCACTGCTCTGTTGTGTTTTTTAGGTTTTGATTGAATATCATCTGTTGTCTCTATGAGCAGAGTGCCCAGAGGTTGGACCTCTTCCGGAAGGCTGCAGACAAACACCAGAATATGTATCGTCTGGCCATGACAGGCTCTGGTATCGACAGACACCTCTTCTGTCTTTACATCATGTCCAAGTACCTCAACATCGACTCACCATTCCTCAAACAGGTCAGCTCGCTTCTGAGTGTTTGTGTAGTCAACACCATTATATGTCTTAAATTATACTTTGGCAGCCAAGTGATATGATATCAGAGATATACACTTACCCATCTTCTCAATTGACCCCCCCCCCCCCCCCCCCCCCCCCCCCCCCCCATTCCCTTCCCCTTCTCCCCCCCCCTGTGTAGGTGTTGTCAGAGCCCTGGAGGTTGTCCACTAGTCAGACTCCTCAACAGCAGCTCAACATGGTCGACATCAACAAGTTTCCAAGATACGTGGGTGCAGGAGGGGGGTTTGGCCCTGTGAGTCTACCGCACGCACACAACACACACATTAAGAAATTAGCTGGGACCAGATTCTCAAGTCCTACTGCCATTGTGTCCTCTGTTACTTCTTCTATGTCTGCTTCTTACTTCTATGAAGTAGTCAGTGTTAGGGGTGATTGGTACTGTCTCTCCTGCGCCCCCAGGTGGCTGATGACGGCTATGGCGTCTCTTACATCATTGTAGGAGAGAACCTCATCACATTCCACATCTCCAGCAAGTTCTCCAGCCCTGAGACGGTGAGACCATTGTGTCACACTACATGATGAACCATAGAGTATATAGCACTTACATACTACCTTAATGACAATCTAGCTGGATCTTTATCAGGTCAAACAACTGTCTCTTTCTCTGTAGGACTCGTATCGCTTTGGACAGAACATTCGACAGGCCATGCTGGACATTCGTGCGCTATTCGACCAAAACGACAAGAAAGAGATGTGATGAGTAGACAGACTGAAAGGTCTTTATAGACTTCATACCACATTTTCATGCTCTGTGACATTACATTATTTCCAAAACGGCTAGTCTCTTCTGGGTAACGCCTTTAGAATGGGTCAAGTTATAGATCTTTTGGATATTTACTAAGTTAGCAGGAGGGAATTGTTTTGTAGAAATAAATATTTAATAAAGCATTATGACTATCCCTTCTATAAAATGGCTGTGAATTTTTAGCATAGTATTGAACCAATTTTGGCAAGAGCAATGAAGCACAAAATGCCTTGGTGTAGTGTAGCCTTAAAGAACATTGATTCATATGATATAGTAATGTAGGTTAAGGATAGGCAAGGCATCTGTTTAGTTCAAAGGCAGTTGAATTTGCATCTGATTGTAATATGTGTACACTTGTAAATAGCACTGTTTTGAGTATTTAAGTGTTGTAATATATAAGGTAGTATATCTGAATCTGTTATCTGAATCGTATGTACAGTTGAAGTCGAAAGTTTACATACACTTCTGTTGGAGTCATTAAAACTCGTTTTTTACCCACTCCACAAATTTCTTGTTAACAAACTATAGTTTTGGCAAGTAATTTTTCCAACAATTGTTTACAGATTATTTCACTTATAACTCACTGTATCACAATTCCAGTGGGTCAGAAGTTTACATACACTATGTTGAATGGGCCTTTAAACAGCTTGGAAAATTCCAGAAAATTATGTCATGGCTTTAGAAGCTTGTGATAGGATAATTGACATCATTTGAGTCAATTGGAGGTGTACTTGTGGATGTATTTCAAGGCCTACCTTCAAACTCAGTGCCTCTTTGCTTGACATCATGGGAAAATCAAATGAAATCAGCCAAGACAAAAAATGTCCAAACGCCTGAAGGTACCACGTTCATCTGTACAAACAATAGTAAGCAAGTATAAACACCATGGGACCACCCAGCCATCATACCCGCTCAGGAAGGAGACGCATTCTGTCTCCTAGAGATGAACATTTGTTGGTGCGAAAAGTGCAAATCAATCCCAAAACAACAGCAAAGGACCTTGTGAAAATTCTGGAGGAAACAGGTACAAAATTATCTATATCCACAGTAAAACTAGTCCTATATCGACATAACCTGAAAGGCCGCTCAGCAAGGAAGAAGCTACTGCTCCAAAACCGCCATAAAGAGCCAGACTATGGTTTGCAACTGCACATGGGGACAAAGATTGTATTTTTTGCAGAAATGTCCTCTGGTCTGATGAAACAAAAATAGAACTGTTAGGCCATAATGACCATCGTTATGCTTGGAGGAAAAAGGGGGAGGCTTGCAAGCCGAAGAACACCATCTCAACCGTGAAGCACAGGGGTGGCAGCATCATGTTGTGGGGGTGCTTTGCTGCAGGAGGGACTGGTGCACTTCACAAAATAGATGGCATCATGAGGTAGAAAATTATGTGTATATATTGATGCAACATCTCAAGACATCAGTCAGGAAGTTAAAGCTTAGTCACAAATGGGTCTTCCAAATGGACAATGACCCCAAGCATACTTCCAAAGTTGTGGTAAAATGGTTTAAGGACAACAAAGTCCTTAAGCCACCCAACTTATTGTGGGAAGCTTGTGGAAGGCTACCTGAAACTTTTGACCCAAGTTAAACAATTTAAAGGCAATGCTACCAAATACTAATTGAGTGTAAACTTTTGACCCACTGGGAATGTGATGAAAGAAATAAAAGCTGAAATAATAATTCTCTACTATTATTCTGACATTTCACATTCTTAAAATAAAGTGGTGATCCTAACTGACCTAAGACAGGGAATTTTTATTAGGATTAAATGTCAGGAATTGTGAAAAACTGAGTTTAAATGTATTTGGCTAAGGTGTATGTAAACTTAAGAATTCAACTGTATGTGTTTAGAGTATTATAATAAAGGATATGTTGATTGTTTGTTTTACCTCTTCTTTGGACTTGGACACATAAAAATGTATACTCTCAAACCTGAACTGTTTGGCCAACTACACCACATACATTTCCAGTTGCCATGTATAGCAGAGGAATTACATTCTGGTGTGCAAAGTGCTTAGCTACTACATGGCATAATGACAACATCCTGCTTTAAGAAACAATAGGAGAGAACAAACACAGTCCTTCAGTGTAAGAGAGGATCCAGTGTTATTTCAGTTTGTAAGCAGACAACCCTTTATGGTACCAGACATGAGAAAAGGCCTTACATCAGATAACTGGAGAGTACTGAGGGCTAGATGTTGGAACTGCATAGAGCTGTCAAATCCACAAGCGTCTCATTGTGTTACCTTATTGTGGACACTGCCGTTGGATACACTGAAACCACACCCGACTATAATGCAACATCCCATGCAGCCACGTTAGAAGTTCAAACACTTGAATTAGACTGATACGCTATAAATTCCCCATTCAAATTAACATGAAAACATGCTTTAGCCTAACATCAATGGTTTGACATTTGATTAATTATTTCTTAACACCGATAGCCTACATTTTCTAGAGCCGTTTTGAACTTCTAACCCGGTAGGATTAAGGGAGTGGTTTGTGGCATACAGAAGCAGCCACTCACCGATAGAATATCTCATACCGCAGTTACAACTCTAAAACATCTGCTGTGCGGATGTCGGTCAATGCTGGTTAATGCTCCATCTGATTTGAATCTAAGACTACACTTATCCCAACCAGGATGATTAGACGCAGATTGTACATTTATTGGGATAGTGTGGCAAATCTAGTGTTGGCAAATCTGAGCAAAGTACTTTACCAGTATACAAATTGTATGGAACCTCTAGGTACTGGAAGATTCTATAGAAAACCAGCTAGTGTAAGCTCTGCTGCAGATGGATGCACTGGTACTATTTTCATGGAGCAAAGTGTCAACCAAGACTTGAACACTCACCATTTCATCTGCCTCTTACGATACCGGCTTCCTTAAAAAGGTAGGTGTGTGCAATGCAACAGAGTTGAGACACCATGCTCAGACTTCTTCCCAAATCCTACTCAGTATGATCACATCTCCATAGGCAAGTATACCAAACTATACCAGGACGTTCTGTTTATTGCCTGTAAGATGACAGAATGGATTTAATGTCCTTGTAACTGATTATATCACTGATTAGAAGTACAAAACAGCAATATGAACAGAGGGAGTCCTATTTGATAATGCATTCCTTTAGATCCATCAATTTGATAGTGCTCTTGTAAAACTGTCAAGAAAATAAAAATCTATTTGATTTATTTGTTTTTGGGGGGGATACAAAAAGTGAAAGTAAAAAAGCAACCCTTATGTTCACTCTTTTCTCTTTTCTCTTGAAAGTCATGTTTCAATCTTTCCAGGCATCTGTTACAGCTTTAAACTACAACTAAGTTTTTCAACTGTACACAAAGTGAATGGACAAACAAAAACGCTATATCACTACCCATCGCTTTAAAAAAAAAACTCTTACACATACTTGTCGAGAACAAGCACCCTTTAAAAAGAGCCCTGGAGGCAACGGACACCCGAGTCTCCTAAAGATTCTAAATGAATCAACAGAATCGGATAATCATAATCTATTCTTAAACCCAGAAGCTGCCTGCCTCTTCAGTCAAACATAACAGATTACAACAGACAAAAGGCAAATGGATTTTTACTTGTTTTCTTTTTAGAGATTTTTTTGTTTTTTGTTGATAGTGCGTCCATTGTGTGATGACCTGCCCCTAAGGCTTCTGTCGGTCTGAGGCAGGTGTACATACACCTCAACCCAGTTAATTGTATATATATATATACGTGTATACATTTGACACACTCTAGGATGGTTTTCTATGAGTCTAAAAAAAACTCGGCCAAGCTCTGTGGTTCCGGTCTGCATTGCAGGGGAGAGGAAAGGTATTATGAGGTTGCGCCGGGTGTGGGGTTGACATTCTGTGTGGAGAGCTGAGGAGCGACCTCGATGATTCGTGGTTTGTCGATGATGCGGGCGGTGCGGTTGCCCTTCTCCACAATGCCGATGATCCAGGCCTGGTGGCCCTCGCCGTATTTAGGAGATTTGATCTCAGCACAGAAACGAGCTGCCTGCTCCCTGGGAAGACAGATCAACAGACCCCCTATAGATAGAGACAGAGATGGCTGATGAGTATGTGTGTGAAAGAGGTGAGAGAACCTAGACAGACAACAGGCCGACAAAAACACATGCACGGCCAGAGACACAAACATTCACACATACCTGATGTCTCGGGGCAGGTGCCGTGCATGAGTCCGAACATGTTCCCGCAGGCCTTGGACACAGCGGCCATCTTGGCGAGCACAGGGAGGTTGTGAATGACGAATGAGACCTCGCTACGCTGTTGCCGTGCCAATGTCTGGGCGTGGCCCAGAATCCCGAAGCCAGTGATGTCAGTGGCGGCGTGAGCGTTGAAGGTGTGCATCAGACCTGCAGCTGGAGAGATAAAAACAACAACTACATCAATATTCACATTACATTCATCCAAACAATGGTAGAAGTTAGACAGGAGAGAAGGGGGAGAACAACTTGAGGACAGGAACTTGTTCTGTTGAGTCGGGCGGTGTGTACCTGTCCTGTTGAGCCGGGCCATGTTCATCATAGCTTCCTGATAGGCCAGCTCTACATCCTCCTGAGTCACCACCAGCTTGATCTTATTCCACTTGTCAGGCTGAGGGACAGACATATACACACGATTTTAGACCACTTTTGAGGCACGGCAATGACTGATAAATCGCTGATTGGGTCCAGCTGTCCCTCCCATTGATATTTTTTGAGGGATACAGACGTCTCGTTCATTACATTGACATTTTAGTGTTTAAGTTACAATACAGTAAATCAAAGGAGAGGTTCGTGTGTTGAGACTTACAATGTCCAGCCACTGGTGTACCGCCACAGCCACCTGAGTCCCAAGAGGTTTGGTGAGAATCAACACATCTCCTGGCACTGCGTTGTCTGGCCTGGAAGACAGAAGACATCACATCATCACCATAGCTATCATTACTATCACAACACAGAACACAGCTCAAATGATCAAAGCAATTAGAGTTTAGAGGCTCAGAGAGAGATCTGAATGATAGTGAAATCCCCAAAAGAGTGAAAGACAGGAGGGCATCTGTCTGTGAGGAGAGGGTTCTTACATGATGAACTCATTGGGTTGACAGACCGTGGTGGCCACCCCACCCAGGACCACCCAGGGGTTAAGAACCGTCTGTCCCCCCGTAACAGACGTGCCTGCTTCCTCCGACGCATCTTTGAACCCCTGGATGATCAGAGGCATCACCTTGTCCCGCTCCTGACAGGGACTCAGAGACAGGGGAGGGACTATTTAGTGGCTGGGTGCTACACATTGGTATATATATATATATATATATATATATATATATATATATATATATATATATATATATATATAGTGCCTTGAAAGTAAAGAGGCTGAATAATTTTGCACGCCCAATTTTTCAGTTTTTGATTTGTTAAAAAAGTTTGAAATATCCAATAAATGTCATTCCACTTCATGATTGTGTCCCACTTGTTGTTGATTCTTCACAAAAAAATACAGTTTTATATCTTTATGTTTGAAGCCTGAAATGTGGCAAAAGGTCGCAAAGTTCAAGGGGGCCGAATACTTTCGCAAGGCACTGTATATACACACGTGTGTATGTGTGTGTGGCCATGCACCTTTTCTGACAGTTTGTTACTGATCCCCAGCAGCATCAACATGTTGTCACATTCCGTCACTCCCATTGCGTACAGGTCACTTAGAACATTGGCACACGCAATTCGCCCCTATAGACACAGACAGGAATAAAGAAGGCATTATTGACATGATTTACTGTAGATATGAATGAAGATAACACATACTCTGCTCAAGGTGAAAGAAACGACTCCAGTCCAAAGCTCTCAGTAACTACTCAATCTATACGATACTCACAGGACCTAAAGCATGTAAGGTATGCCTGAAAACATTAACACAAAGAGGGGTAGAGAATGAGAACCTACCATCATATAGGGGTCGTCCACTATGGGGTAGATGTAGTCTGTCGTCTGGACTAGAGAAAGGCCCCCGTGCCTGAGGGGGATTACACAGGTGTCCATACCAATGCCTGCAAAGAACAGTTATTATTAAAACTGTAAAAGTTATCTGAAGAATGGATGTGAATAAAGTGTGTGTGTGTTCATACCAAGTCTGGGCATGACAGCTCCAAGGAATTGTTCATCCTCCTGATAGTGGTTCTCCTGCAGGGCTTCTAGAAGCTTCTGTAGCACATCCTGGGGTACCTAAGGAATAACAAGCAGATTACCTCAGAACTACAAGTCAAGCTTAATCATCATCCTAATGTGTTGCATTTGTAGTGCTTTTCTCAAACTCACCAAACTTTACATTGTATAGTTATGAAAATAAAGTACATGTCTGCTCATTGCTCCCAAACATGACTTACTGTTAACGCTAGAGACACAGCAAGGAAACTTTTGAAAGCAGCAAAGACTAAGTGGCCAATAACATTCTATTCACTGCCATTATACCAGTAGCCGGTCTTCGATGTACCCTAATAACTCTGTTCACAGTGCCAGGGGTGTAGAAAAACCCACCTTGCAGCCCGTTCCTTTGAGCTCAGTGAAGCGTGTGAGTCTGAAGCTCTTGTCTAGCTCATAGCTCTCTGGGTTAAACGACTCTCTGACAGACATGGCTGGAGACACTTTGGGACCTCAGTCAATATCCTGAGGACAGAAGATAGGGAGAAGGGGAGACAGGGATGAGAAACATGGCTGGAGTAACACTGGACAGTCACCCCTGACTACATCTCTTCTCTGTTCAACCAATTAGCATCCAGGATCAGGATACAGCAAATAAGGAGAGAAGGACCGAGGGATGAGTAAAGGAAAGAGGTTGTGAAACTTGAAATATTCTGTTTTGGTGTAACTACTAGTAAACTGAAAAGGTAAAGGCATAGTGGATGCTTATGCAGACATTTGATGAGAACAATTTACCCTCGGGTATCAATAGTGTTGAAGAATAATTTTGTACCTCAAAGTGCTATTAATGAAGATTAGGTTATATCTCAAAAATGTCCAAAGTAAGTAAACTTACAAAAAACGAATCTAACTAAAATTACCTGTGCATGTATGTACAGTGCCTTGCAAAAATATTCACCCCCCTTGGCATTTTTTCCTATTTTGTTGCATTACAACCTGTCATTTTAATGGATTTTTTATTTGGGTTTAATGTAATGGACATACACAAAATAGTCCAAATTGGTGAAGTGAAATGAAACAAATAACTTGTTTCAAAAAACATTTAAAAAAGAAAAAAGAAAAGTGGTGTGTGTATTTGTATTCACCCCCTTTGTTATGAAGCCCCTAAATAAGACCTGGTGCAACCAATTACCTTCAGAAGTCACATCGTTAGTTAAACAAAGTCCACCTGTGTGCAATCTAAGTCTCACATGATCTCAGTATATATATACACCTGTTCTGAAAGGCCCCAGAGTCTGCAACACCAAGCAAGCACCACTATGAAGACCAAGGAGCTCTCCAAACAGGTCAGGGACAAAGTTGTGGAGAAGTACAGATCAGGGTTGAGTTCTAAAAAAAATATAAGCAGCATTAAATCCATTGTTCAAAAATTGAAGGAAAATGGCACCACAACAAACCTGCCAAGAGAGGGCCACCCACCAAAACTCACAGACCAGGCAAGGAGGACATTAATCAGAGAGGCAACAAAGAGACCAAAGATAACCCTGACGGAGCTGCAAAGCTCCACAGCGGAGACTCCCCAAACATATGGAAGAAGGTCCTCTGGTCAGATGAGACTAAAATGTAGCTTTTTGGCCATCAAGGAAAACACTATGTCTGGCGCAAACCCAACACCTCATCACCCCGAGAAAATCATCCCCACAGTGAAGCATGGTGGTGGCAGCATAATTTTTTTCGTCTGCAGGGACTGGGAATCTGGCCAGAATGATGGATGGCACTAAATACAAGGAAATTCTTGAAGGAAACCTGTTTGTCTTCCAGAGATTTTAGACTGGGACGGAGGTTCACCTTCCAGAAGGACAATGACCCTAAGCATACTGCTAAAGCAACACTCAAGTGGTTTAAAGGGAAACATTTAAATGTCTTGGAATGGCCTAGTCAAAGCCCAGACTTCAATCCAATTGAGAATCTGTGGTGTGACTTAAAGATTGCTGTACACCAGCAGAACCCATCCAACTTGAAGAATGGGCAAAAATCCCAGTTGCTAGATGTGCCAAGCTTATAGAGACATACCCCAAGAGACTTGCAGATGTAGTTTGCTGCTAAAGGTGGCTCTACAAAGTATTGACTTTGGAGGTGTGAATAGTTATGCATGCTCAAGTTTTCCATTTTTTTTTTGTCTTATTCCTTGTTTGTTTAACAAAAAAATATTTTGCATCTTCAAAGTGTTAGACATGTTGTGTAAATCAAATGATACAACCCCCCCAAAAATCAATTTTAATTCCAGGTTGTATGGCAACAAAATAGGAAAAATGCCATGGGGGATGAATACTTTCGCAAGCCACTATCTTTAAAGCTGAATCAGTTGATCAATGGCTTGAACTTGTTGCAAAATCCAATAAATCATAAATGAATCACTCAAAAAAAGAGAAAAGTTAATTTCTTAGATCAAATTAAATTGTATTTGTCAAATGCGCCAAATAGAAGTTGTAGACATTACAGTGAAATGCTTACTTACAAGCTCTTTACCAACGATGCAGTTAAATAAGAAAAAATAACAAGAAATAAAACAAGAATGAAGCCATATACAAGGATTACCAATACCATATCAATGTGCAGGGATACATGGCAATTAAGGTAGATATGTACATGTAGACAGGGGTAAAGTGAATAGGCATCGGATAGATTGAAATTAGCAGCAGGGAAAGCGTATACATATGTGAGAATGTGTGCATTAGATTTTTTTATATGCGGGATAAGTCCATCCACACAGATTGTTCCAAAGATCATCTAAGAAACGAGAGCTAGTATTTGATTGTTCTAGTGAGCACAGGTGTGGTTTTCTGAGATAATCAATTAATATCCCATCATGCTTTGGGCCATGTGTAAAAATGCCCAGTTGCCCATTATTTTGGCTACCACAGCAAGAAAAGGTCTCAGTCACTTTGAAAGAGAGGTCTCAAAGTAGCATAGGGGGTTTAAAGGTTGTGTGTCTCAGTCACCAGATCTATCTAAACACAATTGAACACTTATGGGAGATTCTAGAGTGGTACCAGAGACAGCGTTTTACGCCACCATCAACAAGACACAAAATTATGGAATTTTTCTAAACAGAAAGATGTCGCATCCCAACAGTTTCAGACACTTGTAGAATCTATGCCAAGGCACATTGAAGCCGTTCTAGTGGCTCGAGGTGGCCCAACACCCTTTAAGACACTATGTTGGTGTTTTCTTTATTTTGGCAGTTACCTGTAGTTTTGGCCAAATTCACAAGTCTTCCATTTATACCCTTTAACATAAACACCTGTTTACAGTGACAAGTACAGCCGAGAAAAAACCTAGACTAAACATGGTTTCACATTGAGTTATGTTTTCCTCTAGTTCTGCAGAGTATAAAAACTGCTTTTGTTGACCACTCACTGACATAACAACCAGAGACCAGTTTCCATTTATTTATTCACATATCTGTTTCACTTTGCTGTGACATATTAAAAGCAATGATTTATATATAAACCTTGATTTGCTGATTCTATGTATTAGCCAATAAGAGGCTTTGAAGCCACAAGTTAGCCATAATGGCACTCACCAGAATAAGCAGTCCCTCCATAGGAATGAATGGAATTCTACAGTATTTCAATGAAATGTTTCAGGGACAAAATTACATGTATTTAAGTATTTTGTTGTTGTAGTGCAGACAGTAACATTGAAACTTTCAAAAAAGGTAGCTGTAAATGACAAATGTTTTTGTATATATTTGTTTATTTTATGTTTAGCACACATTAAACTATGCATGAAGGTGTCTAAATAGAATAAACAAATCTAGACATTCATAAATGCATTTCTATAGCTTCCAAAATATATATTTATTTTTTAACTTTGGGGGAGTGCCAAGATGGTGGATTCAAAACAGCGCCTCCTGTCAGTCATCTAGAATATACCATTGATGAGAAGCGTGGACGTTGGACATAGAATCAGACCTAACTAGTCGATCTGGTCTCGGGCAATTTGATGGCTAAATAAAACAAAAATAGAATACATTAAATATTAAACACAATCCCAGGCTTCACTGTGTGATCCTGTATTTTATCATGGCTCCGGATAAATTGTTGCGCTTGGGGTCCTAGTCAGAGTTTGGCTTCTGAAACAGTGCGAGGAGGATATGAAGTTGGGCTGGTGTGCGCCGGCTCAAATTAAATCATGCACCAGATATTTTCAGCCAAATCAATTTCGGCAGTCAAAAGTTACCAATATTAATCAATTAGCTAACTACAGACATTAAAATAATCTGTTATCAATAATTGTGAGAGTTTTTCCTGTCTTGCAGCTGCATGCTTGTAGCCAGCCAGGGAGCTAACATTGGCTAAGTAATAGCCTGTTTGCTAATCAATGAGTTTAGCTAGCTGATGTGCTAACTATGAATCAAGTGGGACATCGTTTGTGTGACTAATCGAGCTTTATACAATAGTTCAAATGCGGATAAAACAAAAAAACTGTATTATTAATCATTTAAATTAGCGAAAACAGAACGAAAAATAGCAGTTTATGTTTCGAAGTAACCGGGAAAGCAGTGCATAAAAATGTCGGCGGTGGAAAAAATTAACCCCTTCCTGTACAGCGCCATGCGAGACGTGCTACAACAGACTTTGTAACAATAAAATAACGCCATACATGCAATTTGCACACAGTTTGTAATCATATGCTGCATTACATATATGTAAAATACCCCCCCTTTGCATTTATTGGGCTGAACCAGAGTTATATTCGTATAACATTTCCCCTTTAATTGCTCTCACCAGTTTATCCTTACCGGTTTTGCTTTAGCGGCGGGTCTCCAGAAACAAGGGAAGGGACAGTACCAGAATGCATTTGGAGTAAATCGGGTGTCCTTGAAGATAGCCTGACGAAAAATCTATTAACTTTTATTTTTTGTTTTACAACAGAATGTATTTCATTTTATCGCGTTGGGAAATGCATAAAATAAATAGATGTACATGCATCAGATAATATCACAAGGCGAGGACCGTCATCACAACGGGGGAAATCTTGAGGTAAAAGCACGAGATCACAAAGGGTCCTTCGCATGGAGACTGGCGCCTTTAACTCCCCTTTAAAGAACCGCAGAGTCTGGCAATAAAAAGTCAACAATGGATTGTACCTTTAATTTAGTCTTCCCTCCAATATGATATAGATCAGTATGCAATCACAAATGTTCTAATCAAGTTCTAATCAAGTCATTGTGAAATTAACTCTGAACTCTGAATGTGTGGTTTTAACCATGTGGAAAGAGACTGATCATTTTCCTTTTAAATGAATGCCTGAATTAAAGGTTTGCATTAGCCGACTTGCTAAATGTAATTCTAATCAGCTCATACAATTATACACCTTATATGTCAGGACTAAGACACTGATAAAATGAGGGGGTACCATAGCATTGATGCATCTGATAATAACTGGATAGACCTGATATGACAGACTGGTCTCATAGACTAGACGTAACATAGTAAACGTAAATCTGGGACGTTCAAATTGGTATATGTTACGTTTGGTGTGGTTATATAAGGAAGCATGTTACTTAATGAGGTACAAACAAAAGGACAGTGGTTGGCAGGGTTGGATGGGTAGGCATATAATGTGAACGTCTAGCCAACCCAAAGGTTGTGTTCGAATCTCATCACAGAAAACTTTAGTATTTGAGCTAATTAGCAACTTTGCAACTACTTACCATGTTAGCTAACCCTAACCCTTTAACTAAACTCCTAAGCCTAGCTTACATTAGCCAGCTAGCTAACTTTAGTGTTAGCCACCTCTAGCTAACGTTAGCCATAACAAATTGGAATTCGTAACATATTGTACGTTTAGCAAATTTGTAACTTCCTACATTTGCAAATTCGTAACATGTCATTCGAATTGCAAATTTGTTACATAGCGTACAAATGTAATTCATAACATTTTGTAATGAAACAGGCAGGGAGCAGGTCTCGAACCCTCAACCTTCTGGCACAAAATCCAGTGCGCCATCGTCTGTGCCCCAAAAGCATGCTCGAGTGGCAGAGTCGATATCCGCGCTTATAAACCCAGGGTCGTTACACAACTCCCTCCTTTCAAAGTGCGCGTCTTCGTGTTAGCTTATGTCGTGGAGGATCGTTACAAAATATAACACTTACAAGAACTTGTGAATTCAATATAGGCTTTTAATACAAACATATCAGAAGCCTAGATGGTCCGCGGAACACACACTTTTCCAGAGTACTGGCTCTGTTTTTATACACATACAACATATGAGTCCACCCCACATGCAAATGAAGTTACTTCCCTCAGTCCATCTGCCACCATTATATCCCAATCTGTGCATCCTGCTTGTTCACGCCCAATAGCGCCCATATCTGCTTTCAGTCAAGTTATAATGGTGACAGGACCTCTTCATGTCCCAAAAATAATACATGCCCATCTTATCCTATGGGCCCCTTTAGTTTAGCTTGGTTCGTTCTTTGGTTTGTCTGTCCTTATTAGGACTAGTAGACTATGTTTCTCTTCTCTTCATGTCCTAAAAATATATGCCCTATGTCTATAGTCCATCCGTTGGTCATTTGGCTGACCCTCTCCTTTGTGTATCCCTCTGACCTTGGTATGTCCAGCTGTCCTATGCTCTCATGGCCTTACTTTGGTTTCCTGTCCTATACAATAGACAATGCATTTTACCAGAATGGCAAATGCACTCTAAGTGTATCCTTCTCTTGTGGTACAGTATTATGTTTCTCCCTATATGTACATCTTGCTCCCACACTTACAACTCAACGTCTCATAGGAACATGCTCAATGGCCAAGCACAAGCACGTTCGTGGATGCAAGGTCACTTCTGACACCAATATAATGAAACCCAGGGTCGTTACAATATTGTTCGACTTACATTCGTAACATATCATGTGAAATGGATGATGGGCATCCACAAATTAATACATACCATACGAAATGTAACATATATTGTAGCAAATTTGGGTGGGTAGCTCCAACCGGAACTCGAACCCGGGTCCAGTGATTGTCAAACCAACGCCTTATCCGTTATGCCAAGAGTCCCAAACCTCTTGATGAAGTCGCTAGGTGTTGTGTAAGGTCACTACATAATCCCCTTCCTCTGGGAGAGTGTGTCCCCATGCTTCTATATACTAAGTCCCTCACATGGACACGCCTTTCCAATGGCCCCACGGCCGCCATCCCACTTTTGACGCCACTGTAGCAAATGTTTGGGGTAGCTCCAACCGGGATTCGAACCCGGTCCAGCGACTGTCAAGCCAACACCGTAACTGTTACGCCAAGAGGTATGAACTGCTTGACGCAGTCACTAGGTGTTGTGTTAAGGTCGCTACAATATTATACTAAATGGAGTGTCTTGGATTTACGTACAGAATAATACGACATGCTCTGAGACCACATTGAATATGAGGGTTAAACCACGAGAACATAAACCATAATTTACAGTAGACAATTCCTAATTTCAAAATGTTTTCCCCTGTGAATAGTAAAGGGGAGAAGGCTTTTGACATGTTCCAACATAACCAAAAAGGTGTTGGACCCCTGGCAAAGATCTCAGCTCTGCAGATTTTGCTGTGAAGAAACAGAATCATTAGATAATTTATTCAGGTATTGTCCGCATGTAGCTTGTTTCTGGTCACAGGTTCAGGAATGGCAAAAAAATCAAAACATTAATTTAAATGAACCCTACAAATAGCAGTGTTGGGTGATTTGGAAAGCCATAGTCAATCAATCAACAATATAATAATGCTCTTAGGAAAAATGTTAATCTTTAACGTACAATCTGTGGTACTATGCGATTAGAGAAGTTCATGATTCATGTGAGACATCACAGCACAGTAAAGAAATATATGGCGTTTGGAAATCAAAAGGGGGTGATCTATGGAGGTAGGTGAGATGGGCTGAGAGTGGCAAAGGGCTGGGTTTAAAAATCTCATGATGGTAATATTTATTACCGGTCGTGACACTGCTGTCAAGGGTGGGGAGATGGCGGAAAAGGAAATAAGGAAGAAAGAGGAGGATATTCTGAATAAACACGGAGTGGGGGATTACAGAGGCCTTCTGAAAGATCTGGTGAAGAATATGATGGACAAGAAAAAAGGAGAGACATGGATTATGCTTTGAGTGAATATGGAACGCTGGATCGCTCAGAACTTTTGGAAGAGCTTGAGGAGGAAATGGAACCTGATGAGAGTGAAGATGAATTAAATGTGGTGGCAGGTGCAGTGGTGACTGCTGAGAAGAAGTTGAGTGTAGAGTGAAGTAGTCATGTGAGGAAGGTGGGTGTCAAGTGTAAAAACAGCAATACCTGCTCCAGTAGTTCGGAGATGGAACTTGTTGAGAGTGAGGGTGAAGCACCTGCGGCGAGGACCACCAAATTCGGGACTTTTCCCAAGAATGATAATGATGATTTTACCACAGTGGGAGTGAGATTTGCAGAGAGAATGGATCCTTGCTTTTTGGTTGATCCATATGTGGTGTCAGTTTGGGTAAAGGAAAGGTTGGGGACTGTTGAGTTGGTGAAGGTAAATTGGACTCGTGATTATTTGTTGCGTTTCCTCCACCCAGAGGGTGCGGGCGCTCCAGATTACAAGAGTGTGGTATCGGTGGAGAAAGTTGTGTGTGTTAGTTGTGGGGGTGATCATGGGGCTGGAGATCGGAGGTGTCCGGTGAAAGAAAGGCAGGTTGAGGTTGCCAGGGTTAGAGTACAGTAGTACAGAAAGTGTTGTATGCCGAAGCAGTGAAGAGAGTGGTAGAGGAAGATGGGTACGGGGTGAGGGATCCTGAGAGGATTCCTGTGAGTAGGCAGAGATCAAGAGAGTGATGGGAAGAATATGTGCTGCTTTTTCGACTCTCTCTGTCTCTCTCTCTACCGCACCTGCTATCTCGACCTCAGAATCCTCAGTTATGAAAAGCCAACTGACATTTACTCCTGAGGTGCTGACCTGTTGCACCCTCTACAACCACCATTATTATTTAAAAAAAAGGGAGTTAGCAATCAGTTGACAACAAATACTCAAAACAGACATATTTTTGCTTCTAAAAATAAAAGTTCAATACAAACATTTGTAAAATACAGAAAATTATTAATTTGATAATCCCCAATAAAACCATAACCATGGTATCAGATAGAACACTCTGACGGAGCTGATGTTAGACAAAAATCTGACAGAGTTGATGTTTTACAGAGTTGACAAAAAATAGCATTTGTTGCTTTATGACTCTAAAACCTAATTAAAATGTAAGTGCATTCAAGACCCCTTGACTTTTTCCACATTTTGTCACGTTGCAGCCTTATTCTAAAATGGATTAAATAGTTTTGTCCCCCTCATCAATCTACACACAATACCCCATAATGACGAATCCAAAACAGGTTTTACATTTTTTAGCTAATTTATAAAAATTAAAAAAAACAGAAATATCACAGTATTCAGACTCTTTACTCAGTACTTTGTTGAAGCACCTTTTGCAGTGATTACAGCCTTAAGTATTCTTGGGTATGACACTACAACCTTGGCACACCAGTTTTTGTGGAGTTTCTCCCATTCTTCTCTGCAGATCCTCTCAAGCTCTGACAGATTGTATGGGGAGTGTCACTGCACAGCTATTTCGAGGTCTCTCCTGCATTGTCTTCAAATCAAATCAAATCAAATTTTATTTGTCACATACACATGGTTAGCAGATGTTAATGCGAGTGTAGCGAAATGCTTGTGCTTCTAGTTCCGACAATGCAGTAATAACAAGTAATCTAACTAACAATTCCAAAACTACTCTCTTGTACACAGTGTAAGGGGATAAAGAATATGTACATAAGGATATATGAATGAGTGATGGTACAGAGCAGCATAGGCAAGATACAGTAGATGGTATCGAGTACAGTATATACATATGAGATGAGTATGTAAACAAAGTGGCATAGTTAAAGTGGCTAGTGATACATGTATTACATAAGAATACAGTTGATGATATAGAGTACAGTCTATACGTATGCATATGAGATTAATAATGTAGGGTAAGTAACATTATATAAGGTAGCATTGTTTAAAGTGGCTAGTGATATATTTACTAGCCACTAGTCTTGGCTGTGGGCTTAAGGTCGTTGTCCTGTTTGAAGGTGAACCTTTGCCCCAGTTTGAGGTCCTGAGCGCTCGGCAGCAGGTTTTCATCAAGGATCTTTCTGTACTTTGCTCCGTTCATCTTTCCCTTGATACTGACTAGTCTCCCAGTCCCTGCCGCTGAAAAATATCCCCACAGCATGATGCTGCCACCACCATGCTTCACCGTAAGGATGGTGCCAGGTTTCCTCCAGACGTGAAGCGTCTGAGAGTTCTTTAGGTGCCTTTTGGCAAACTCTAAGTGTTATGTGACTTTTACTGAGGAGTGGCTTCCGTCTAGCTACTCTGATTGGTGGAGTGGTGCAGAGATGGTTGTCCTTCTGGAAGGTTCTCCCATCTCCACAGAGGAACTCTTGAGCTCTGTCAGAGTGACCATTGGGTTCTAGGTCACCTTCCTGACCAAGGCCCTTCTCCCCCGATTGCTCAGTTTGGCCGGGTGGGCAGCTCTCGGAAGAGTCTTGGTGGTTACAAACTTCTTCCATTTAAGAATGATGGAGGCCACTGTGTTCTTAGGGAACTTCAATGCTGCAGAAATGTTTTGGTACCCTTCCCCAGATCTGTGCCTCGATACAATCCTGTCTTGGAGCTCTACGGATAATGGACCAATGACTCCTTGCTGTCCCCAGTCCACCTGGGCATGCTGCTGCTCCAGTTTCAAATGTTCTGATAGCGGCTATGGAACCCTGACCTGTTTACTGGACGTACTACCTTGTCCCGGACCTGCTGTTTTGGACTCTCTCTCTACCGCACCTGCTGTCTCTAACTCTGAATAATTGGCTATGAAAAGCCACCTGACATTTTCTCCTGAGGTGCTGACCTGTTGCACCCTCTACAACCACTGTGATTATTATTATCTGATCCTGCTGGTCATCTATGAATGTTTGAACATCTTGGCCATGTTCTGTTATAATCTCCACCCGGAAAAGCCAGAAGAGGACTGGCTTGGTTCCTCTTTAGATTTATTCCTAGGTTCTGGCCTTTCTACTGAGTTTTTTCCTAGCCACTGTGCTTCCACATCTGCATTGTTTGGGGTTTTAGGCTGGGTTTCTGTACAGCACTTTGTGACATCGGCTGATGTATATAAAAAAAAAAATACATTTGATTAAATTCCTTCGGCCCCATGGCTTGATTTTGTTCTCTGACATGCACTGTCAACTGTGGGACCTTATATAGACAGGTGTGTGTCTTTACAAATCATGTACAATCAATTGAATTTACCACAGGTGGACTCCAATTAAGTTTTAGAAACATCTCAAGGATGATCAATGGAAACAGGATGCACCTGAGCTCAATTTCAAGTCTCATAGCAAAGAGTCTGAATGCTTTTGTAAATAGTTTTTATTATTTTTTACAATGTAGCTACTTCATCGTTCACATATAAGAATAACAATCTAGTGTAGCCTATGTCTTCCAAAGACAGCCATTACTTCTAATTTCCCACCCGTAGTCCTTTTTTAAAATGTATTTATTTTTCTATTTTATTTTTATTAACAACAAATCAATGCAGGAAGTACATGTGGGAACACAAGTATATATGAATAATATACAATGGACAATTGGGCTAGGGGGTACAATATCACATTACACAAGGACCTTAAGGGACATAAATACACTTATTACAATGCCCAAAATTAATACAATGCCAAAAAAGATGCAACACTGTTTCTGGGTGGTCATTACAAAAGGAGCCATTTGAGTTGATGTTTTCCTTAAACTTCTTCATATAGTGGTTGGCAGGATAATATTTATGAATAATTTTAAAGGAAACTTCCTTAATTAATTTTTTAACAAGTAGGTATGTGTGTGGCAACATCCAAACTTTTTTCCAACAGATATTATCAATAAATCCATTCCAATAAGGCATGACATGAGGTAGATAGATACAACATCCTGCTGAAACGAGGTTTGTATCTGTCAGAGTCTAGGTGATGTGGGTAAGGCGGAGTCAGGCGCAGGACACAGAGATGAGTAATAATAGTAACTTTACTCAAAAATAATCTTCCAACAAGGAGAACGAAAATCCAGAATCACATAAACGAGACAACTGACAACAATAAACACGCACAAAACCATAATGGCTCCAGAGGGTTAAATAGGGAAATAATTAAACGTAATGGGAACCAGGTGTGTACAATACAGACAAAACTAATGGGAAAAGAAATGTAGATCGGTGGAGGCTAGAAAGCCAGTGACGTCGAAGGAAGTCGTGACAGTACACCCCCCCCCCCCCCCCCCCTTGACGCAGGGGACGACCCGGAGGACGAGGCGCAGGACGATCCGGGTGGAGGCGGTGAAAGTCCTGCAGTAAGGAAGGGTCAAGGATGTCCTCCACCGGCACCAAGCATCTCTCCTCCGGACCGTACCCCTCCCACTCCACGAGGTACTGAAGGCCCCTTGCCCGACACCTTGAGTCCATAATGGCTCGCACAGTATACGCCGGGGCCCCCTCGATGTCCAGAGGGGGTGGAGGAACCTCCCGCACCTCAGACTGCTGGAGCGGACCAGCCACCATCAGCCTGAGGAGAGACACATGGAATGAGGGGTTAATACGGTAATCAGGAGGGAGCTGTAACCTATAACAAACCTTGTTCAGTCTCCTCAGGACTTAAACCGCTTCCGGCAGGGCAGGCAAGCGGTAGGTTTCGGGTCGAGAGCCTCACTGCGGTGGCGGTCGGCGCTCTCCTTCTGCCGCCTGATGGCCCGTTGCAGACGCACATGGGCAGCGTCCCATGTTTCATCCCAGCACCGAAACCAATGGCATCTAAAACAATTGCAAAATATTTAGGTGTTACAGGGACCTTGTAATGTGATAAGAATTCCTTATAACTGAGTAAAATACCCTCTGCATTTGCCAGTTGGCTAACCAATAGGATATTATTTCGGAACCAATATTCTAAAAACAAAGAAGTATTTTTATACAATATATCCCGATTATTCCATATATAATATCTGTGTGGAGAAAAATTATGCTTATAAATGAAGGACCATGACCAGAAAACCTGCCGATGAAAAGTAAAAAGTTTCACTGGAACTTCAATAGTATAATTGCAAACCAATATGAAGTTAAGGCCACCAAAAGTAGAGAAGACATGATGATGAATAAAATTCCACATAGAAGTGGGTCTTCTTAGGAATTGTTTTATCCAATTGATCTTAAAAGTATTATTTGAGGTAGTAAAGTCCAGAAAATTCAGCCCACCTTTCTCATAAGTGTTCATTACAACAGTTGTCCTAATGTAATGGGTATGGTTTCTCCACAGAAAGTTGAAAAGCATCTGGTCTATCTCCTTGCTTATTTTACTGTCAAATGTGTCATATGTTAGTCTAGAGATACCTTCAGCCTTGGTTATTAGGACGCTTCCTTTAAAAGATAAGTCCCTCTGTAGCCATTGATTTAGCTTCTTCTGTTTTTTTTTTAATAAGAGGGTTAAAATTTAGTAAGCCTCTATACTTCTGATCCTTTGTAATGGTTATGCATAAATATGTAAGTACTTATTTTACTGGAATACCATAATATGAAGGTGTCACAATCTTTGACAGCCATGAGTTTACATTTACTAATGTTAAGATATAGACCAGACCCTTTGGAAAAGGATTGTATCACATTGATCGATATGGGAATTTGGTTAGCATCTTTCAGAAAAAGTGTAGTATTGTCAGGCTTATAATAATTTATTTACCAGCTATGGAAATACCTTGTACAGGACTATTATTTAAAGAATTTGTAAGAAGTTGGGTGATTAATAAAAACAGGTATGGAGAGATAGGACAACCTTGCCTAATTCCTCTCTTTAACTCAAATCTAGGTGAGGTGCCATATTTCCATTTGATAGAGCTGTTACCATTTGTATAGAGGGTCTTAACAGCCTTACAGAAAAAATCCCCAAAGCCAAGTCTCTCAAGTGAGTGGAAGAGGAACTGATGCTCTACTGTGTCAAATGCTTTATAAAACTCAAAAAAATAATATGAGGCTATCCTCGGTTATTAGGTCTGAGTAGTCAAGTATGTCTAATACTAATCTGACATTGTTAAAAATATGTCTGTTCCTCATGAAGCCAGACTGTGTTTCATCAATGATTGCATCCAGGACTTCTTTAATACTTGTTGCAAGTAGTAAGGCCCATATCTTATAGTCATTAAGAAGACAAATTGGACGCCAGTTATCGATGAGCAGCACTTATTTATTGGGCTTAGGTATCAGTGTTATTAACCCCTGACTCATTGTAGGAGGGAGAACATTGTTTTTAATACTCTCTAAAAAAGAGCTACTTTTTCAGAAAAGAATTTGTAAAATGATGATGTAATTCCATCAACACCTGATGATTTATTGTTCTTTAGATGTTTGATAGACTCTATAATCTCTTCAAGTTTGATGGGTTCATCACACTGTTTAGATGCTATATCACTGATAGAGTGAACATTATTCAGTGAGTAAAAAATCGTATCTGTGGATTCCTAACAGTACGTAGAGCTATACAATTTTCTGTAAACATTGCTACGCCATGACGTGTGAATTCACGTTGGAGGAAATCTTATTCACGTCCGGGTCAGATTGTTTCCAGCATTTTCCCAAACAGCTGATCCGGTCTACATATTTGAACTGTAAAGACTAATGAAATAACGACATATTTGATAATTAATATGGATTTCTTAAGAGCTGAAATCGTGAGGAAGAGAAAACTCATTGAAGACAAAGATCTTATTGATGTGAGTAGCTGCTAGCTAGTATGTTTACTAGTCAGCTAGCTAAATTGAGTTGCTTTAAGTTAGCTAGGCTAGGATAACTAGCTAGGTTGCTTGGTGTGGGCAGGTACATGAACGTTTAATTGCATTTTTACTCAAAATAGTAGCTAGCTAGCCAACGTTAGCTTGAAAGTACAAGTTGGGTGAGCCTGCGTCATGATAAAATTAAGAGCTATAGGGCTCTGAGGTTAGCGGCATGCTTGCGCCAGCTAACTAGTTATCTTCGCTTATTTTCAAGAGCTCATCTACGTTAGTTAGCTAAGTATTATTTTTGACATTTTAAAATGTTGCATCTTATTGTTGGCATGCGGTGTCAATGAATCTATTCACAGGATTCAAAGAAATACTTCAAACGAGCCGATCTTGCCCGAAAAGAAGAAGATGAGTATTTCGAAAGATGTGGCTACAAGGTAATATCACAGCGTTTCTATTTTTTTTAATTAAATTTTGTTTAACAGCGTTTCTAAACCTAGAGGCGAGACTTCCGGGAAAACTTGCGAAGGAGACTAAAGAAAGGCGTATGCATGCTTCCCAGCCGAAACAGTTCGTACAGACAGTGAGGCAAAAAAGTATTTAGTCAGTCACCAATTGTGCAAGTTCTCCAACTTAAAAATATGAGAGAGGCCTGTAATTATCATCATAGGTACACTTCAACTATGACAGACAAAATGAGAAGAAAAAAAATCCAGAAAATCACATTGTAGGATTTTTTATGTATTTATTTGCATATTATTGTGGAAAATAAGTATTTGGTCAATAACAAAAGTTTCTCAATACTTTATATACCCTTTGTTGGCAATGACAGATGTCAAACGTTTTCTGTAAGTCTTCACAAGGTTTTCACACACTGTTGCTGGCATTTTGGCCATTCCTCCATGCAGATCTCCTCTAGAGCAGTGATGTTTTGGGGCTGTTGCTGGGCAACACAGACTTTCAACTCCCTCCAAAGATTTTCTATGGGGTTGAGATCTGGAGACTGGCTAGGCCACTCCAGGACCTTGAAATGCTTCTTACAAAGCCACTCCTTCGTTGCCCGGGCGGTGTGTTTGGGATCATTGTCATGCTGAAAGAACCAGCCACGTTTCATCTTCAATGCCCTTGCTGATGGAAGGAGGTTTTCACTCAAAATCTCACGATACATGGCCCCATTCATTCTTTCCTTTACACGGATCAGTCGTCCTGGTCCCTTTGCAGAAAAACAGCCCCATAGCATGATGTTTCCACCCCCATGCTTCACAGTAGGTATGGTGTTCTTTGGATGCAACTTAGCATTCTTTGCCCTCCAAACATGACGAGTTGAGTTTTTACCAAAAAGTTATATTTTGGTTTCATCTGACCATATGACATTCTCCCAATCTTCTTCTGGATCATCCATTGCTCTCTAGCGAAATTCAGACGGGCCTGGACATGTACTGGCTTAAGCAGGGGGACACGTCTGGCACTGCAGGATTTGAGTCCCTGGCGGCGTAGTGTGTTACTGATGGTAGGCTTTGTTACTTTGGTCCCAGCTCTCTGCAGGTCATTCACTAGGTCCCCCCGTGTGGTTTTGGGATTTTTGCTCACCGTTCTTGTGATCATTTTGACCCCACAGGGTGAGATCTTGCCCCAGATCGAGGGAGATTATCAGTGGTCTTGTGTGGTCTTGTATGTCTTCCATTTCCTAATAATTGCTCCCACAGTTGATTTCTTCAAACCAAGCAGCTTACCTATTGCAGATTCAGTCTTCCCAGCCTGGTGCAGGTCTACAATATTGTTTCTGGTGTCCTTTGACAGCTCTTTGGTCTTGGCCATAGTGGAGTTTGGAGTGTGACTGTTTGAGGTTGTGGACATGTGTCTTTTATACTGATAACAAGTTCAAACAGGTGCCATTAATACAGGTAACGAATGGAGGACAGAGGAGCCTCTTAAAGAATTAGTTACAGGTCTGTGAGAGCCAGAAATCTTGTTTGTTTGTAGGTGGCCAAATACTTATTTTCCACCATAATTTGCAAATAAATTCATTAAAAATCCTACAATATGATTTTCTGGATTTTCTTTTCTCATTTTGTCTGTCATAGTTGAAGTGTACCTATGATGAAAATTACAGGCCTCTCATCTTTTTAAGTGGGAGAACATGCACAATTGGTGGCTGACTAAAATACATTTTTGCCCCACTGTATATTATGACGACAGTTTGGGACGTTTTAGACTTTGGACACTTTTTTTTGTTTTTTTTGTTGACTCAACCCGAAGTCTACGCTACTTCGTCGGTGATTGGTCAACAGTAGGGATTCTTCAGGGATGTCTTTGTCATTCAATGAGGGACAAATTTTCATGCCAATTGTTTTCATTGAGAAATCGTGCACCAAATGTTTTAGAAGTACAATTGTGTGACTAAGGTTTTCTTTGGCAAAAACTCGATTAGTCATTAATTCACTTTTTAAAAATTAATTCTGATTAACTGGCTACGGTGTCTCAAAATGGACAAACAGTAGTATTTGAAAAATGAGGGGGTAAAGCACAAGGTCTTAAAGGAGTATGCAAGCACACTTGTTTGGTTCACCTAGTTTACATCATCTATCCGCCAGCCGAACTGAAGCATGCCTTTAGTAGATCATTCCGGGGTTTGGGATTTGAAGTAAAATAAATAAATACTTTACCAGGTAAGTTGACTGAGAACACATTCTCATTTACATCAATGAATGAGCCGATTGGAAGCTGAGGATGATTAGGTGGCCATGATGGTATGAGGGCCAGATTGGGAATTTAGCCAGGACACCGGGGTTAACACCCCTACTCTGATAAATGCTATGGGAACTTTAGTGACCACAGAGAGTCAGGACACCTGTTAAATGTCCCATCTGAAAGACTGCACCCTACACAGGGCAATGTCCCCGATCACTGCCCTAGGGCGTTGGGACATTATAATTTTTTTAGACCAGAGGAAATAGTGCCTCCTACTGGCCCCCCAACACCACTTCCAGCAGCATCTGGTCTCCCATCCAGGATCAACCCTGCTTAGCTTCAGAGGAAAGCCAGCATTGGGATGCAGGGTGATATCCTGCTGGATTAAGTCGATGAGAGAAGTGAAATTCTTCCTTAGTTATTCATTTTCTCAATCTAAACGTGAATTTGTACAGTTCTAGGAACACAAATCCCTCTACTTTCATATCACATCAAAATGCACTTACTGTGCTGTTTTGAGACGGTTTTAACAGTTGCAACCGACAGTATTTTTTAGTGACAACGCATTTGTGGCCGCCTGCTGTTTACACACAGGTGTTCGGAGACGCCGATGTAGTCCCTCTGTCTTGTCTGTTTTCCGTAAACAAGTGCTGTAACATGGAAATATGACCGTGTGGTAACCCTAACCCTATAAAAGTATCAGTTTTGTTTTTTGAATATGTCTCACTGATATGAAAGATAAGGTCCTTATTATTCTAAAACCATACTGCAAGCGATGCGTGGTAATGTTCAGACCGAGCGCAGAGGCTCTTAACAAAACTCCCCTGTACAGAAGACGCCTTCATCCAATGACTCTTATGTGTAATGTAATAGAACTGCGATTTATGATCAAAGGCTCATTGTCTGTTCTCTCTTATTCTCTCTCCCTTGTGCCCTTCATCTTACTCCTTGTTTCGAGATTCTCTTTTCCCCTCTGTCCGCCACCTTCCATTCCCTTCCTATCTCTGCACTGTCTGTTCAATCTCCACTTTTTTTTCTCCCCTCAGTGACTTGTTTTCAGAGTTACAGTGCAGCCTACGACTAGACCCCCTTACAGGGTTGTGTGGTAGTGTTTTTCTGATGTTGCATAGCCTGTGTTGACTGTGCTCTCTTCCCACCTTGTGAACGCTGCCCTGCAGGTTCAGAAAGAGGCACCTGAGAGACAGGTAGGGGATGATGGCACAGCAAAGGCAGGGAGCATGTCTCGAGGATGATTGACAGTGGTGTGTCCCAAAAATCTTGCAAAGCTCCCCTTTCCACTGCTTCTTCCCTTCAATTGTACCTGTCTGCAAGGACTTGATAGGAGTTCAAAATATGGAGGAAATGTATCTAGCAGCAAGCTAGCTATATACAGTCCAAAAATAACCCATTACCTAGTTCTTTCCTCCAGGCTGCTTCAATGTTACCTGAATGTAAGCACAGTGTAAAAATATATTATGATTGCTCCACCCATCCTTCCAATAAGCTTAGAGCTTCTGTCATGTTGCTTAAACCTGTCCAATTTAAGTGGTGGATGTGTGGGTTGTAATTCAGTCCCTTCACTGATCAGTTGTCTGGAAGGAGAGGGGGCAAGGAATGGAGAGTTGGGACATAGCCATGTTGAGCATGAGTTTAGGCTCTGTTGTCAGTTTATCCTTTTGCTTTTTTAAGTTTTGGGTTAATCAGGCTTTGCCTATTATATTTCAAATGAGTTTGATATGGGCCTTTGTAGCAGAAACAACTTTGTTTTTCCCCCGTTTGTGTTTGCAGGTTTTTACCTTACTTTTGAGAATTGCTCATGTGTGGGGAGAACTGCATTTCAATTCAGCTGACTAATACAGCTCTAAATGTGCCTATAAAGTGGGGTTTAGCTTACAAATGCAGCACCTGCACCTGACTTGAATTCTTTGTGCATTTTGGGGGCTTTTGTGTTGTACTTTTTAAAATTATTTTGATTGTGCTCTTCCTAGAAACACAATCTTAAGGTGAAGAGATGCATGTGCTTCTAAAAGCATGACCCATCAGTAGGGTTGCACATTTTGGGGAATATTCAGAGGTGGAAACTTTCCGTGGGAATTAACAGGAATATATGGGAATTAACATTAATGCATTGAATATATTTACCATATCATATGGAGACGAACATAAACCTTCTATCTTATCATGTAGACATGATTAAATCCTAACAATAGAAATAAAAAACAATTAGTTACGCATGAACTTTAATTGAGTTGACTCTTCACATGGGGTAATTTCACTGAACAACAAAAGGGAATGTTGAATGATCCCCAATGATCCATCGCACCTACCCAAAAAAACATTTTCAACATACAACCGTAAATAATCTTCCTCTCAGGCTTCGGTCTTCTCCCTGGACCTCTTCATGTCCACCTCTTGAACATCAGACCCTGAGGCGTTATCTTCACGGTCACTTTCCAACCTTGGGAATGGCTTGTTGTCAGGCTCAAAAAAAAAAAAAAGCCTAAAATTTGCCCAGGTTGCCACCAATTTTTCAACCCTCGTATTGGTCAGCCTGGTGTGTGTGTTCCCAAACAAGGACCAGTTGCGGCTGTAGTTGGTGGGATTTGGAGGATCATGGAGGCAACAGGGGAAAGAGCCTCAGTCCCTCCGCCAGGTGGCTGACAGGATACAGTTGAAGTCGGAAGTTTACATACACTTAGTTAACAAACTATAGTTTTGGCAAGTCGGTTAGGACATCTACTTTGTGCATGACACAAGTACATTTTCCAATAATTGTTAACAGACCGACTATTTCACTGTATCACAATTCCAGTGGGTCAGAAGTTTACAAACTGAGTTGACTGTGCCTTTTAAACAACTTGGAAAATTACATAAAATGATGTCATGCTTTAGAAGCTTCTGATAGGCTAATTGACATAATTTGAGTTAATTGGAGGTGTACCTGTGGATGTATTTCAAGGCCTACCTTCAAACACAGTGCCTCTTTGCTTGACATCATGGGGAAATCAAAAGAAACCAGCCAAGACCTCAGATAAAACTTTTTAGCCCTCCACAACTCTGGTTCATCCTTGCGAGCAATTTCCAAACGCCTGAAGGTACCACATTCATCTGTACAAACAATAGTACGTAAGTATAAACACCATGGGACCACGCAGCCGTCATACCGCTCAGGAAGGAGACGCGTTCTGTCTCCTAGAGATGAACGTACGTTGGTTCGAAAAGGGCCAATCAATCCCAGAAAAACAGCAAAAGACCTAGTGAAGATGCTGGAGGAAACCGGTACAAAAGTATCTATATCCACAGTAAAACGAGTCATATATCGACATAACCTGAAAGGCCGCTCAACAAGGAAGAAGACACTGTTCCAAAACTGCCATAAGAAAGCCAGACTACGGTTTGCAACTGCACATGGGGACAAAGATCATACTTTTTGGAGAAATGTCCTCTGGTCTGATGAAACAAAAATAGAACCGTTTGGCCATAATGACCATCGTTATGTTTGGAGGAAAAAGGTGGAAGCTTGCAAGCCGAAGAACACCATCCCAACCGTGAAGCACGGGGGTGGCAGCATCATGTTGTGGGGGTGCTTTGCTGCAGGAGGGACAGGTGCACTTCACAAAATAGATGCCATCATGAGAAGAAGAATTATGTAGATATATTGAAGCAACATTTCAAGACATCAGTCAGGAAGTTAAAGCTTGGTCGCAAATGGGTCTTCCAAATGGACAATGACCCCAAGCATACTTCCAAAATTGTTGCAAAATTACTTAAGGACAACAAAGTCACGGTATTGGAGTGGCCATCACAAAGCCCTGAACTCCATCCTATATAAATTTGTGGGCAGAACTGAAAAAGCGTGTGCGAGCAAGGAGGCCTACAAACCTGACTATTACACCAGCTCTGTCAGGAGGAATGGGCCAAAATTCACCCAACTTATTGTGGGAAGCTTGTGGAAGGCTACCCAAAACGTTTGACCCAAGTTAAGCAATTTATAGGCAATGTTGCCAAATACTAATTGAGTATGTGAACTTCTGACCCACTGGGAATGTGATGATAGAAATAAAAGCTGAAATAAATAATTCTCTACTATTCTGACATTTCACATTCTTAATAAAGTGGTGATCCTAACTGGCCTAAGACAGGGAATTGTTACTAGGATTAAATGTCAGGAATTGTGAAACACTGAGTTTCAATGTATTTGGCTAAGGTGTATGCAAACTTCTGACTTTCAACTGCATGTTGGCACGGCTGCCATATTGCATCTCCATCCCAAAGCCCTTGCTTGGAAGTGCCCTTGGCCAGACTGCCAAGAAACTTGCTCTCATCCAGGCCAAGGTGGCGAGACGACACTGTAGTGATGGCAACATAGGTCTTGTTGATCTCTACACCAGACAGGATACTCTTGCCAGCATTCTTGGGGTTCAACATGTACACTGTGGCGTGTATGGGCTTCGGGCAGAAGTCTTCACATTTTTCAGAACTGCAGTTTCCTCTGCTTGGAGCAACAGTGAAGTGGGCAGGGCAGTATGGATTTCTTCTTAAAAATGCAAGCGGAGTCTAAATATCAGACATGATGGCATTGTCTCCCTCAATCCGTGCAATGGCTACTGCTATAGGTTTCGGGCTGCTAACCACTCTCTCCCAAAATACATCATCCAGAAGGATTCTCTTGATGGGGCTCTCCATATCGGCAGACTGTGATATGGCCATTTCTTGGAGAGCCTCCTTCCCCTCCAGGAGACTGTCAAACATGATGACAACACCACCCCAACGGGTGTTGCTGGGCAACTTCAATGTGGTGTTCTTATTCTCTCTCTTTGCTTGATGAGGTAGATTGCTGCTATAACTTGATGACCCTTCACATACCTAACCATTTCCTTGGCTCTCTTGTAGTGTATCCATTGTTTTCAGTATCATGATGTCCTTGAGGAGCAGATTCAGTGCATGAGCAGCACAGACAATGGGTGTGATGTGGGGGTAGGACTCCTCCACGTCAGACCAAGTGATCCTGGGTGAAGAACATTCAGAAATCTCTTCCAATACACATTGCCTGTGAGCATCAGAGGTGAACTAGTTGCATGTAAGGCATTCATCAGCATTTCTGACTACGCTCTTCCAATGAGTCAAAAACACTTCAAATTCCAGGAGAACCATGAGCTGTTGCTACCGATAAGGTGCCTGATTCATAATTTTCACCTCGAATAGAAGTAGAGAGACTTTTGTCAGGTTGCTTGTTGTGAACGCTGAGGGAACTTTATGCACTTGGTCAGATTCTGCATCTTTGTTGCATTCTTCACATATTTGCCACAGTATTTTCAAATGTACACAGCTTTTCATTCTACATTAGCTGTAGTGAAATGTCTCCACATCAGATAGTGCCCGTGGCATTTTCCTGTAAGGATTAGAAAAGAGTTTAAAAAAAATCCAAATACAATTCCATGTACAGATAAATAGTTAAGCAGTTAGATTAAACAACTCCTTTTGTAAGGTGTTTTAAAGATGTCTTAAAATTAAACATGTATGGAAACAGGTGAATTAACACTCCTCAGTTAGCAGGCTCAAGCAAGCTAAAACCCACATGGTAACAAAAACTAATCAGCAGAAATTAACTCGTTAGAAATGATTTAAACACACTTTGCTGTAGGCTACTATTTACTAGTTAACAAAAATCATGTCAGAAAATATATTCACTCACCAAAAAGCATGTAATCCTTGGCTCGGACAATAGTAGTGTGGGCTCAATAGCATCTCATTAGGGTGCAAGATATTGAGAATCACCTGAACATGTGATGGAAGAGTGCACTGTGCATGCAGAGGGTTGCAATTCCATTGAATTGGGGATAGTTTAACCAAAATATGCCACAAGACCTAGAATTGCCTTGTGTATCCCACAAAGGTTCACTGTTATAGGCTAACTTTTTTTTATGAATCTAAGCAAAATTCACGGGCTTAATTTCCCATGGAAAATTTCCGGACAGTTTCCGACCCTTTGCAACCCAACCCAACGTATATTTGAAAGATGAAATTGCTATGCAGTGGTTTAATAATTTAAAACATGATTTTTAACAGCCATGAAGATGGTCTACTTGCAACAGTGTTTTTCCTTTGTTCATGCTGCTTTGAAATTGTATGATGGATTTGTATACCAGCAGTCTTTCTGTTTACAGTATTGGTTTGCTTTGGAAGAGACTGCTGGTCCCAGGTGAGTCAGCAGCAATAGATAATGTCTCTGCATGACAGTACGGAGTGAGCACGCTCTACTGCTTCTGCTGGCATTTTCGCCGTTTGAGGATGATTATGATAAAACTTCACCAGCTGAGAGAGGGGAGGTTTCACTCTCGCCAAAATATGTCCCAAATAAGCCCAATGCGTTTCTATGGGCTTATTTTGGACCTAAGCTTGTCGAATGCCTTCCTGCTAACTCCTATTGTTAGGACGGCGACATGAGCGCCATGTCATTATATATACAGATCTCTGGTGAGAGCCAATTGTAATGGAGACATCTGAGTTTAGCCTCTAGAGCCCCACAGGGGAGGTGTCATAATACTTATAAAACCTAGCGGTCAAACAGGGAAATGGTTCCAATCGTTTTTCCACTATTCATTTTTCTCATAGCGTTTATTTTAAGTTATTCTACCCTGTGTTTTGTGTATCCATTTTGAGAACCATGTAATTATTTATCAATATATTAGTCTTTACTCATTTAAAAATGCTAATTAGCATCAAAGTAGACATGCAAAACAACATCCTTGCAAGCTTCTGCATGTCATCTCTAGCTGACACCTTTTGCTAACAGGTATTGTGTCAATTTAAAACTTGCACAAGACAGTTCATAAAATTGTAAATGTAAGAAATTTTGCCAATTTATTCAGTACTACATTTAGCTAATATTAGAATCTTTGGATTAATTTACCTTTGCCTTGATTTGGCAGTCTCATCCAGATCATGGCATTTGTAGCTCTTTTTGCTAGCCTAATTAGCATTTTTGGAGGTAAATACAGGCGAATAGATAAGTTACGTTGTCAAAAAAAGATTTACACGGTTATCAAAACTCCATGCCAGGTTAAGCCTATATGAACAGCCCTTATTTTAAGTGTTCCTAAAATCCCCTTTGGGAAAAATTATTGGAACCTGTTTGAACGCTGGTTATTATGACTCATACTGTGGTACACTATAGCAGTGAAAGCAGGAAACTAACCCATGCCCCTCTCTCTCCCTTTTACCTCTGTGTTATCTCAAAGATGGAGAAGAAAGAGGAGAAAGCAGATCCCTCCACCTCGTCCAATAGCACTTTAGAGCTGGAGCTGACTGAGGAGAAGCTGCCAATGTCGCTCTCTCGGCAGGAGGTGAGTCAGCCAATCAGAGATGGTTTTTATTGTGTCAAGCCTCCTGGGTTCTGTTCAGTTGGTATGAACAGGGAGGAGACGTGCTTGTTTGTTTGTCCAGGTGATCCGGCGGCTGAGGGAGCGAGGGGAACCGGTGCGTCTGTTTGCAGAGTCAGACTACGAGGCCTTCCAGAGGCTCAGGAAGATTGAGATTCTCGCTCCGGAAGTCAACAAGGTAACATCCTGTCACTGTTATGAGGCCAACTTGCTCTTTGTTTTTGTGGTGGGTTTTATATTGTTTTTGTAAGGTTAAAGAAGAGTTGGACACACTTTTAAACACTCACCTCTCATTGTCCCTGGTAGTGTTGTGTACCTGCTAGCCCAGAACATTATACGTGACTTTTCAGGCACTGACAACCTGTGATGTAAAGATGATCACCTGTGTTACTGTGTATTCTCTGGGCAGGGTTTGAGGAACGACCTGAAGGCAGCCATGGATAAGATTGATGCACAGTACCTGAATGAGATCGTAGGGGGCACTGGGGAGCCGGGTGAGGTGGACACACAATTCGACCTAAGAGTACACGAGGCAGACACAACCATCGAGGAGCTGGAGGTACACAGTGACTGGAGAGTCACTAAAGCCACTATATTTGTTCTTAACTCAGGGTTTAAGGGCCACATTTAAATCCACAATTGTAAATAAAAAGTGCTGAATGTCCCTCTTCTACCACAGTTCAAACAAAGTCCTATGTGTCAATGCATCATAAGAACAATGTATTCCCTTTGTCCTCTTGTTTGGTATTTGTTGTCCTACAGGCCCTGGGTAAATCTCTGGGAACGGGAGATGACAATGGGGACCAGGATGTCATCGACAAAGTGCTTAGGGTGAGACTGAGAGCGTTATGCTCAGCTTTTTGCTTCAATCAATCAATCAAATTTTATTTGTCACATACACATGGTTAGCAGATGATAATGCGAGTGTAGCGAAATGCTTGTGCTTCTAGTTCCGACAATGCAGTAATAACCAACAAGTAATCTAGCTAACAATTCAAAACTACTACCTTATAGACACAAGTGTAAGGGGATAAAGAATATGTACATAAAGATATATGAATGAGTGAGGGTACAGAGCGGCACAGGCAAGATACAGTAGATGGTATTGAGTGCAGTATATACATATGAGATGAGTATGTAAACAAAGTGGCATAGTTAAAGTGGCTAGTGATACATGTATTACATAAAGATGCAGTAGATGATATAGAGTACAGTATATACGTATACATATGAGATGAATAATGTAGGGTATGTAAACATTATATTAGGTAGCATTGTTTAAAGTGGCTAGTGATATATTTTACATCATTTCCCATCAATTCCCATTATTAAAGTGGCTGGAGTTGAGTCAGTGTGTTGGCAGCAGCCACTCAATGTTAGTGGTGGCTGTTTAACAGTCTGATGGCCTTGAGATAGAAGCTGTTTTTCAGTCTCTCGGTCCCAGCTTTGATGCACCTGTACTGACCTCGCCTTCTGGATGATAGCGGGGTGAACAGGCAGTGGCTCGGGTGGTTGTTGTCCTTGATGATCTTTATGGCCTTCCTGTGACATTGGGTGGTGTAGGTGTCCTGGAGGGCAGGTAGTTTGCCCCCGGTGATGCGTTGTGCAGACCTCACTACCCTCTGGAGAGCCTTACGGTTGTGGGCGGAGCAGTTGCCGTACCAGGGGGTGATACAAATCAAATCAAATTTATTTATATAGCCCTTCGTACATCAGCTGATATCTCAAAGTGCTGTACATAAACCCAGCCTAAAACCCCAAACAGCAAGCAATGCAGGTGTAGAAGCACGGTGGCTAGGAAAAACTCCCTAGAAAGGCCAAAACCTAGGAAGAAACCTAGAGAGGAACCAGGCTATGTGGGGTGGCCAGTCCTCTTCTGGCTGTGCCGGGTGGAGATTATAACAGAACATGGCCAAGATGTTCAAATGTTCATAAATGACCAGCATGGTCGAATAATAATAAGGCAGAACAGTTGAAACTGGAGCAGCAGCACAGCCAGGTGGACTGGGGACAGCAAGGAGTCATCATGTCAGGTAGTCCTGAGGTATGGTCCTAGGGCTCAGGTCCTCCTCCGAGAGAAAGAGAGAATTAGAGAGGGCATACTTAAATTCACACAGGACACCGAATAGGACAGGAGAAGTACTCCAGATATAACAAACTGACCCTAGCCCCCCGACACATAAACTACTGCAGCATAAATACTGGTGGCTGAGACAGGAGGGGTCAGGAGACACAGCCCGACAGGATGCTCTCGATTGTGCATCTGTAGAAGTTTGTGAGTGCTTTTGGTGACAAGCCGAATTTCAGGGAGAGTTGTTTGCTAATTCAACAGTTGCGGATGTGATCTCTATCCAGTGTTGTAATTATTTATTGTAATGCTGCGATGGAGATATAAAAAAATATATATATAATGTTTGTGTGCTTAACATGGTTGTGTTATGGTCAGTAGTTTCTTGGCAGTTGTGGATATAGTTTGTTGTGGTCTGTAGTTCCTGCTGGGAGTCTGGGCGAAGGACCTGAACGGTCGAGAGGACCACGTGAAGCGCAGTGTCCAGGGCAAGCTGGCCAGCGCCACCCAGAAACAGACTGAGTCCTACCTCAAACCTCTATTCCGGAAACTACGCAAGAAGGTGTGTTCACCTCAGAACTGCCCTCTGTGAAATTAGTATGGTGGATATGGTCTTGTTTTATTGTCATTCTTTATGTTTTTTAGAGTTTGCCAGCAGACATCAAAGAATCAATCACAGACATCATTAAATTCATGCTGCAGAGAGAATATGTAAAGGTATTGAACTTGTTTTCTACCTGTTGTCACTTATCACTTATATTGGGTGTTTTGTGTTTAGTATGATTGGTAATAGTGTGTGTCATGTAACTAAACTAAGATTGGGCGGTTGTCCTTAAACTGTGCTTGTCCCAGGCAAACGATGCATACCTGCAGATGGCCATTGGTAATGCCCCCTGGCCCATCGGGGTGACCATGGTGGGCATCCACGCCCGTACGGGGCGAGAGAAGATCTTCTCCAAACACGTGGCCCACGTCCTCAACGACGAGACCCAGAGAAAATACATCCAGGTTAGTTCTCCGGGTTAACCTTTGAATATAACTTGGATCAAAGATGACCCCTAACCTCTGGGTTAACCCAAATAGAGTATCATAAGTAAGATAGCTGACTGCTCAGCCTTCTTGTGAAAATATCTTAACGTCTGCTCTCTCTTCAACAGGGACTAAAAAGGTTGATGACTATCTGCCAGAAACACTTCTCCACAGACCCCTCAAAGTGCGTGGAGTACAATGCCCTGTAGTACACTGACTGTCTACACCTGTGGTTACCAAGCCTTGTCTTAGAGTCCTGGGGTGCGCAGGCTTTTGTTCCAACCTAGTGCTACAGCACCTAATTCAATTGACTATGGTCTTAATGATCATAAAATACGTTGAATCAGGTGCGCTAGTGTTGGGTTGGAAGGAAAGCATACCTGTATACTTTGTAGTCTTACAGGATCAGGATTGGTATCCACTGGTTGGTTACACGTCTGTGGAAGTCGCTACATACCTGTCAATGGAGATCCAGCTGTTCATGTATATTTGGAGGCTAAATTTTTGCCACTGTTTACTGTTTTGGCTTTTTTTTTTTAGGGTGTACAGGTTACTCAAATGAACGAACATGCCGTGTAAATAGCCCTTCTAAGATTAGTCTTTCTCCAGTGTGCTAGTTCTATATCTTTGTAAGAATAGCCATGATGTGTAAGTTTTATTATGCAAAGCTTTGAAAAAAGAAGCTTTAAATTCAAGAATGAGAAAACAGCAGTTGAAACCTGTCAAAGTATACATCTCTGTGAATGGTAAACTGTTCTTATTAATGCAATACATATTTCTAAATTCAGGGGGTGTTTGGTGTCAGTTCATTTTCATTCCTTTATTGAGAAGTAATATTATTTAGAGAATACATTTTGATGGAACTTTTAGATGACTGCCAATGTTCCCTAGCTTTATAATTTCCCAATGCACAAGAAGATCATTAAATGAGAAGCGTTCGCTATACAGCTGTACAATTATTAATCTATAAACTCCAGAGGCCAACAGCAGAGCCAATGTTTATTATACACTTGTCTGTCTACAGACCAACGCATTGCTGCATATCTTTACGTGCTGACCAGACACTGCTGTGAATGTTGCCAGATAAATTTACACATGTTAACAAATGTTGTTCGTGCACGTCTGCGTGGCCAGGCGCTAAAATGGAATTTGGTTCTATTTGTGAAGTTTAATGCACTGCAAATCCTGCCTCTCCCATCTCATTTGTTTTTAGGAGCATATACCCATGTGATTGAAAGATTAATTGAGGTTCATACTCCAGTCAGTTGTGGTAATGCACCTTCAAAATTGGTTGCCAACTGCTATATAAAATGTCAAAATAAGAAAAAACCTGAAAGAGAGATTACGAGAAACAAATTTAGTTGACTGTTAATCTGTGGATTAATTGTAGCAGTAGAGATCCTTGGGCATTTCAGGTAAAATAACAACCCCAATTTATATCCCAGGGCAAATTAGCTAACAGCTAGCTAAATTGCCGTACATGTTTAACGCTTTTCGACCAGTCCTCAAATTAATATAGTTGGTTCAGAGTTAGTTTTGATATTTCAACCTGCATGTCCTGATCGCATCTGGTGTGGGGGGACAAAATTAATATGTTAGACCTTTGCGCCACTCGGCAGCAAATGTTAAAATAAAAAAGACATTCGCACCTTCAAACTTCAATAACTCGCAAACGACCTCAGGTAAGAGACTATGAAGGGAAAAAAAGATGTGCAACATTGCACAGGTCTTATTTGACATATTCCGACCCGAGTTTCATACATCGCAATGGTGTAGGCAGCCTAGCGCACCGACAATGCAACTAGTTAGGGTCCGTCAAAAAAGTGCATGATCACAATATTCAAAATGTCAATACCTCTTCAACTGCTTGATTTAGCAACCTCATTTAAATTTTCCATTATTCCTAACACGGAGAGAAATGTTGCACACCCTTGGGTTTTATCATAAAATTATTAATTTTATACATACAGTGGGGCAAAAAAGTATTTAGTCAGCCAACAATTGTGCAAGTTCTCCCACTTAAAAAGATGAGAGGCCTGTAATTTTCATCATAGGTACACTTCAACTATGACAGACAAAATGAGAAGAAAAAAATTCAGAAAAATCACGTATGATTTGTAATGAATTTATTTGCAAATTATGGTGGAAAATAAGTATTTGGTCACCTACAAACAAGCAAGATTTCTGGCTCTCACAGACCTGTAACTTCTTTAAGAGGCTCCTCTGTCCTCCACTCGTTACCTGTATTAATGGCACCTGTGTTTGAACTTGTTATCAGTATAAAAGGCACCTGTCCACAACCTCAAACAGTCACACTCCAAACTCTACTATGGCCAAGACCAAAGAGCTGTCAAAGGACACCAGAAACAAAATTGTAGACCTGCACCAGGCTGGGAAGACTGAATCTGCAATAGGTAAGAAGCTTGGTTTGAAGAAATCAACTGTGGGAGCAATTATTAGGAAATGGAAGACATACAAGACCACTGATAATCTCCCTCGATCTGGGGCTCCACGCAAGATCTCACCCTGTGGGGTCAAAATGATCACAAGAACAGTGAGCAAAAATCCCAGAGCCACACGGGGGGACCTAGTGAATGACCTGCAGAGAGCTGGGACCAAAGTAACAAAGCCTACCATCAGTAACCCACTACGCCGCCAGGGACTCAAATCCTGCAGTGCCAGACGTGTCCCCCTGCTTAAGCCAGTATATGTCCAGGCCCGTCTGAAGTTTGCTAGAGAACATTTGGATGATCCAGAAGAAGATTGGGAGAATGCCATGTGATGAAACCAAAATATAACTTTTTGGTAAAAACTCAACTCGTCGTGTTTGGAGGACAAAGAATGCTGAGTTGCATCCAAAGAACACCATACCTACTGTGAAGCATGGGGGTGGAAACATCATGCTTTGGGGCTGTTTTTCTGCAAAGGGACCAGGACGACTGATCCGTGTAAAGGAAAGAATGAATGGGGCCATGTATCGTGAGATTTTGAGTGAAAACCTCCTTCCATCAGCAAGGGCATTGAAGATGAAATGTGGCTGGGTCTTTCAGCATGACAATGATCCCTAACACACCGCCCGGGCAACGAAGGAGTGGCTTCGTAAGAAGTATTTCAAGGTCCTGGAGTGGCCTAGCCAGTCTCCAGATCTCAACCCCATAGAAAATCTTTGGAGGGAGTTGAAAGTCAGTGTTGCCCGGCAACAGCCCCAAAACATCACTGCTCTAGAGGAGATCTGCATGGAGGAATGGGCCAAAATAACAGCAACAGTGTGTGAAAACCTTGTGAAGATTTACAGAAACACTTTGATCTCTGTCATTGCCAACAAAGGGTATATACAGTGCCTTGCGAAAGTATTCGGCCCCCTTGAACTTTGCGACCTTTTGCCACATTTCAGGCTTCAAACATAAAGATATAAAACTGTATTTTTTTGTGAAGAATCAACAACAAGTGGGACACAATCATGAAGTGGAACGACATTTATTGGATATTTCAAACTTTTTTAACAAATCAAAAACTGAAAAATTGGGCGTTAATTGTATCAGTATATCGATTGTGCAACCAGGGCTGGTAAAACTCTGGATCATTTGTTATTCTAACTTCCGCGAAGCATATAAGGCCCTCCCCCGCCCTCCTTTCGGAAAAGCTGACCACGACTCCATTTTGTTGCTCCCTGCCTACAGACAGAAACTAAAACAAGAAGCTCCCGCGCTCAGGTCTGTTCAACGCTGGTCCGACCAATCTGATGCCATGCTTCAAGACTGCTTCGATCACGTGGATTGGGATATGTTCCGCATTGCTTCCAACAACAACATTGACGAATACGCTGATTCGGTGAGCGAGTTCATTAGAAAGTGCATTGACAATGTCGTTCCCATAGCAACGATTAAAACATTCCCAAACCAGAAACCGTGGATTAGCATGAAACTGAAAGCGGGAACCACTGCTTTTAACCAGGGCAAGGTGACCGGAAACCTGACCGAATACAAACAGTGTAGCTATTCCCTCCGCAAGGCAATCAAACAAGCTAAGCGTCAGTATAGAGACAAAGTAGAATCACAATTCAACGGCTCAGACACAAGTATGTGGCAGGGTCTACAGTCAATCACGGATTAAAAAAAGAAAACCAGCCCTGTCACGGACCAGGATGTCTTGCTCCCAGACAGACTAAATAACTTTTTTGCCTGCTTTGAGGACAATGCAGTGCCACTGACATGGCCCGCAACCAAAACCTGCTGACTCTCTTTCACTGCAGCCGACTTGAGTAAAACATTTAAACGTGTTAACCCTCGCAAGGCTGCAGGCCCAGACGGCATCCCCAGCCGTGTCCTCAGAGCATGCGCAGACCAGCTGGCTGGTGTGTTTACGGACATATTCAATCAATCCTTATCCCAGTCTGCTGTTCCCACAAAATTATACTTTTTTCAAAGTATCTATCTTTTTCAAACAAGCATTGCAGAGCTGGCTACAATTTCACACCCCTGAAAAGATGGAATAAATATTATGGCTGAACTCAAATGTGCTGGTTGTTAAAATACCTGTATTTATGGTTAAGATGTTTGGGTATTTTGCTGCAGGTGGCAGCGGGAGGAGGTACTGTAGGGAACTGCTCTGTCTGCCCAATATAAAGGATCAAAACTGGAGGAATAAAAATAGCATAAATAGGAAAGTATACCAGTTTCATTTGAGGACCTGGATGTTGACAGCTGTGCCATACAGATTGCAAAATAGTTGGGAAGAGATTTTTGATGTACCGATTCCATGGTATAGTGTGTGTGAGTTGATATATAAAACGACACAAGATTCAAGACTTCGTAGTTTTCAGCTAAAATTATTATATAGAGCTGTCATGTGCCTTTTACAGAGGAATGGCTTCCGTCTGGCCACTCTACCATAAAGGCCTGATTTGTAGAGTGCTGCAGAGATGGTTGTCCTTCTGGAAGGTTCTCCCATCTCCACAGAGGAACTCTGGAGCTCTGTCAGAGTGACCATCGGGTTCTTGGTCACCTCCCTGACCAAGGCCCTTCTCCCCCGATTGCTCTGTTTGGCCGGGCTGCCAGCTCTAGGAAGAGCATTGGTTGTTACAAACTTCCTCCATTTAAGAATGATGGAGGCCACTGTGTTCTTGGGGACCGTCAATGCTGCAGAAATGTTTTGGTACCTTTCCCCAGATCTGTGCCTCGACACAATCCTTTCTCGAAGCTCTACGGACAATTCCTTCTACCTCATTGCTTGGTTTTTGCTCTGACATGCACTGTCAACTGTGGAACCTTACATAGACAGGTGTGTGCCTTTCCAAATCATGTCCAGTCAATTGAATTTACCACAGGTGGACTCCAATCAATTTTTAGAAACATCTCAAGGATGATCAATTGGAACAGGATTTATCTGAACTCAATTTAGAGTCTCACAGCAAAGGGTCTGAATACATATGTAAATATGGTATTTCTGTTTTCGATTATTAATACATTTGCAAAAAAGTCTAAAAACCTGTTTTCGCTTTGTCATTATGAGGTATTGTGTGTAGATATGATGAGGATAAAAATGTATTTGATCCATTTTAGAATAAGGCTGTAACGTAACAAACTGTGGAAAAAGGAAAAGGGTCGGAATACTTTCCGAAGGCACTGTAGCTCCATTCTTGTGTATTATTTTATTCCTCTAGTGATTCTATTTTATTTGAAACTCTGCATTGTTGGGAATGGCTCGTAAGCAAAACATGAAGTTAGTTAGCTTGCTGTTACATTAGATTTGTGTCTATGGCAACAATAGTGTTTTCTTTTCTTTTTGCAGACTATCATACTGTAGTGTCACAGAGATTGGTTGTGGTGCTCTCGCTTCAGCTCTGAGGTTAAATCCCTCACATCTGAGAGAGCTGGACCTAAGAAACAATCACACAGGAAGTTCAGGACTGAAACTTTTCTCTGACTTCTTAACTACAGTTGTCAGGTTTTAGTTCAGGTAATGACTTTATATAGTGAGAATTGTTTTGGATTTTGATTGTACAAATACACTCAAAAGGACTTTTGATTTAAAACATTATCCAAATACAGTATGTATTGTAATTAACTGATTTCTATAGTGTATACCATTTCTGAATGTACATATTGATTATTAAGGATGTATTTGTTTTCATAATTGACTAGATAACATGATTGTTTTGAAATTATTGCCACCTCACAAACCCTTCTACTGTACATTCTCAAGCTTCATTTTGGGTCATCAATGTTCATGCAGTTTGGGCTTAATTTCAATCATTGGAAAAACATGTATCTACAAACAGGTGTGTGGTTTTGACCTATTAGGAGCTGTATGCTCACTCCAGCAGTCCCATGTAACCATAAATTCCAAATACAGATTTTCTGTAAAAATATATATATATATATATATATATATATATATATATATTCTAAACATTCTCTTAAATACTTTAAAAGCCCAATGCAAACATTTTTATATCAATATCTAATCCCTTCGTGGTTACAATGAAGTACCTTACTGTATTAGATTCCATTAAAATGGGCAACAATAGCATACATTCAGATATTACATACATTTCTAAGACAGGACACTACTAGGTGTGTGATGGCAGTTGAGATGTTTGAATAGACCAGAAGAGGGCAGCAGTTACAACACAAGTCTGTTTGTGCTTTCATTCCAGTCTATGGTATTCAAGGTTTATAACATTTAAAAACTGTTCCAAAGATTTGCAATTGAGTTTACTGTGAACTGTTTCACTTGATTGTCAACATTGTTTCATGGTTGAATTGCCCCATCAGTACAGTATGCCAGCACAAAACCATCCTGTGGTGTTCTGCATTAGCATCCAATAGCCCCCGTGATATGCAACTTTTCAGGGAAGTAAGGAACAAATATACTCAGGCAGTTAGGAAAGCTAAGGCTAGCTTTTTCAAGCAGAAATTTGCATCCTGTAGCACAAACTCAAAAACGTTATGGGACACTGTTAAGTCCATGGAGAATAAGAGCACCTCCTCCCAAATGCCCATTGCACTGAGGCTAGGAAACACTGTCACCACCGATAAATCTGCGATAATTGAGAATTTCAATAAGCATTTTTCTATGGCTGGCCATGCTTTCCACCTGGCTACCCCTACCCCGATCAACAGCCCTCCACCCCCCACAGCAACTCGCCCAAGCCTCCCCACTTCTCCTTCACCAAAATCCAGATAGCTGATGTTCTGAAAGAGCTGCAAAATCTGGACTCCTACAAATCAGCAGGGCTAGACAATCTGGAACCTGGAACCTGAATCTGGAATCTTTCTAAAATGATCTGCCAAAATCGTTGCAACCCCTATTACTAGCCTGTTCAACCTCTCTTTCATATCGTCTGAGATTCCAATAGTTTGGAAAGCTGCCGCAGTCACCCCCCTCTTCAAAGGGGGAGACACCCTGGACCCAAACTGCTACAGAGCTATATCTATTATACCCTGCCTTTCTAAGGTCTTCGAAAACCAAGTTAACAAACAGATCACTGACCATTTCGAATCCCACCGTATCTTCTCCACTATGCAATATGGTTTCAGAGCTGGTCATGCGTGCAACTCAGCCACGCTCAAGGTCCTAAATGATATCATAACCGCCATCGATAAGAGACATTACTTTGCAGCCATATTCATCGACCTGGCCAAGGCTTTCGACTCTGTCAATCACAACATTCTTATCGGCAGACTCAACAGCCTTGGTTTCTCAAATGATTGCCTCGCCTGGTTCAGCAACTACTTCTCTGATAGAGTTTAGTGTGTAAAATTGGAGGGCCTGTTGGCCGGACCTCTGGCAGTCTCTATGGGGGTGCCACAGGGTTCAATTCTCGGGCCGATTCTCTTCTCTGTATACATCAATGATGTTGCTCTTGCTGCTGGTGATTCTCTGATCCACCTCTACGCAGACGACACCATTCTGTATACCTCTGGCCCTTCTTGGACACTGTTAACTAACCTTCAGACGAGCTTCAATGCCATACAACTCTCCTTCCGTGGCCTCCAACTGCTCTTAAATGCAAGTAAAACTAAATGCATCCTCTTCAACCGATCGCTTCCCGCACCTGCCCGCCCATCCAGCATCACTACTCTGGACGGTTCTGACTTAGAATATGTGGATAACTACAAATACCTAGGTGTCTGGTTAGACTGTAAACTCTCCTTCCAGACTCACATTAAGCATCTCCAATCCAAAATTAAATCTAGAATCGGCTTCCTATTTCACAACAAAGCATCCTTCACTCATGCTGCCAAACATACCCTCGTAAAACTGACCATCCTACCGATCCTCGACTTCGGCGATGTCATTTACAAAATAGCCTTCAACACTCTACTCAACAAATTGGATGCAGTCTATCACAGTGCCATCAGTTTTGTCACCAAAGCCCCATATACTACCCACCACTGCGACCTGTACGCTCTCGTTCGCTGGCCCTCGCTTCATACTTGTCGCCAAACCCACTGGCTCCAGGTCATCTACAAGTCTCTGCTAGGTAAAGCCTCGCCTCGTCTCAGCTCACTGGTCACCATAGCAGCACCCACCTATAGCATGTGCTTCAGCAGGTATATCTCACTCGTCACCCCCAAAGCCAATTCCACCTCTACTTCCAGTTCTCTGCTGCCAATGACTGGAACAAACTGCAAAAATCACTAAAGCTGGAGACTCTTACCTCCCTCACTAGTTTAAGCACCAGCTGTCAGAGCAGCTCACAGATCACTGCACCTGTACACAGCCCATCTGTAAATAGCCCATCCAATCTACCTCATCCCCATACTGTATTTATTTATTTATCCTGCTCCTTTGCACCCCAGTATCTCTACTTGCAAATTCATCTTCTGCACATTCTAACATTCCAGTGTTTAATTGCTATATTGTAATTACTTTGCCACCATGGCCTATTTATTGCCTTACCTCCCTTATCCTACTTCATTTGCACACAATGTATGTAGACTTTTCTACTGTATTATTGATTGTATGTTTGTTTATTCCATGTGTAACTCTGTGTTGTTGTATGTGTCGAACTGTTTTGCTTTATCTTGGCCAGGTCGCAGTTGCAAATGAGAACTTGTTCTCAACTAGCCTACCTGGTTAAATAAAGGTGAAATAAAATAAATGTTTAAAAATGGTGTGTCACTCAATAGTTTCCAAACTAGGAGTGTGGTAGTCCAGTTTACCTTATCATCTGTACTTAAAAGACATCAGTGAGATCTGTTATCTGCCTGATTTATGTTATTCTATAAATAATCCGCATTGGTTATTAATCCTTCACATGATATGACAAGCCTGTCTTGATGTGTGAAGGAACAGCAGGAGGATGTGTAACAGAATAGACACTGAACAGCAGAAATATACTATTTTTAGCTTCTGTTCTCAGATCTGCTTAAGATCAGCTTGATGGTGTCTTTTTTTCTGCTGGGATCATCTCCTAATAAATGGTTCAGCTGACTATATAGCATGGTCCAATCATTATTTGAAACAAGTAGGATTTGGTTCCAGATAGCCTACCAGTTTTGTTGGATTCTTTGATCTTAAAACTAAATAAAGTATTAATGATAGAACATATTGATGAAAGTATCATACATTCTGCTATATTACGTATGGAATATGCTTTCTGTTACTATACAATTGAGGGACAAATAGGCCAACAATGGTTAGCATTGATTTGTGAATGTACTGGTAACTGCTATGTACTGGTAACTGCTATGTACTAGTAACTGCTATGTACTGGTAACTGCTATGTACTGGTAACTGCCAAAATAAAGGAAACACCAACATAAAATGTCTTAATAGGGCTTTGGGCCTCCCCGAGTTGACAGAACAGCATCAATGTACCTTGTCATAGATTCTACAAGTGTCTGGAACTTTATTGGAGGGATGTGACACCATTCATCCACAGGATATTCCATAATTTGGTGTTTTGTTGGAAAACGCTGTCTCTGGCACCGCTCCAGAATTTCCCATGAGTGTTCAATTGGGTTTAGATCTGGCGGCGGAGACTGCCATAGAATATGGTTTACATAGTTTTCATGCTCATCAAACCATTCAGTGACCACTTGAGAGACCACAAATGATTCACCAAAAGTTGAAGGTGATCACACAGAATGGCTGTTAATTGCCACTTACCTTGCCCTCTAAGTGGTTGACAGAACCTAAACCATGCCATTAAAATGCACCCCACACCATAACAGAGCTGCCAGAACCCTAAAGTGTTTCCTTTATTTTGGAAGTTACCTCTGTGTGTAACCATACAGCGATGCATAGAATACAGCAACCTTATTATATTGAGTTACCATGGTAACTTCATCTGTTCCTTTCTGTTATTAGTCTGTTCTCCTGCTGTAAGAACACACACCACTGTTCTACTGTATGTCTCTGCTCTGGCTAAATCGCACATTACTGCTCTATGACTGTTCTACAACTGCTATGTTTTATGTATTTGTGTTCATAGGGGTTCATAGTATCTCTATTCCCTTTATTTGTCCTTCAGATTAAGAAAGCTCTCCTTCACAGCTTGCTGGCTTCAGTCCAATCCAACCCCTTTGTCCCACTGCCAACAGTGATACTCAGTTTTACTAGGATTCAAGGTCATTACTTCATATTCCCATGAAAAGCATTTGTACTTATTTTCATCTCAACAATGACCCTCCCTATGAGCATTATCAGAACACAGAAGGTTGTTTTGGTTCTGTTATATCTAAAAGCCAGAGCAGAGAGAAGCTTAGCGGGAACATTTTACTCTGGCTGACCGGGCCTAGTACAGACCACCCTGAATTTTAAATGGATAGACAAAACTTGTGTAAATGTTCTTCCGGGCCCCCCTCCCTTTCTACCTTCTATGGTAGATGGTAGAAATAATCTGGTTTTAGAATATGAAAAACAAATATTGATGCTCACTCCTGGTTTTATGGGACACTGATTCTGAAAAGATTTCAGGAGGCTTTGCTTTGTGTGAGTTAACGAAAGCTGGCCATGCAAACTCCTGACCCATATGAGGACCTCAACTATCTCCCTCCCCCGTCCCTCTGGTGCCCTGACCCTCCATCGCGTGCTGAAGCACTGAGCATTCTGGCACCAACCATGTCCTTCATACTCTACCAAAGGGTTTTAACTTGGTGGTATGCATCCATGACTGGAAGTTACTTTTTCGCATCAGATTAGGAGAATTTACACAACAGGTTAGGATAATTAGGTTAAGTTCGGAAAAGGTTTAGGGTCAGCTAAAATCCTCTTCTTACCTGCTACGAAAAGTCACTTCGGGTCATAGGTGTACTCCATCTAGTCACAACCAATGATATGTATACATAAATCATTGGTCACAACCCTATGAAAGGGACTCCTCATTTGTTGACAACATTCTCAAACAAGAAGCACTGGGGACAAGCAAAACAGAAGAGTGAAATGAACTCTGATTTTCTTCTGATTCACATTTTCTTTGGATTGACATTTATTATAGGCCTACTCTATGCGTTTCTAGTCATGGCATCATGTCAACAAATGACATGTTGGTTTTCATTGCGTGCTACAGCTGAGTGGGGAAGGCAGAGTTGGGGATGTCTGATTGTTGACAGGCTGAATAAAGGAAGGTAGAGCAAGAGAGGGAGATAGGAGTGTTGGTATTGGGGACTAGGGGACAGTGGGTCAGGGTGCATGTTAATGTCTCTGCTCTCAATAGACTGAGCCTGACAGAACAGACACCAGGGCTAGATCAAATAAAATACAATTCTATTGGTCACATACACGTGATTAGCAGATGTCATTGCGGGTGTAGCGAAATGCTTGTGCTTCTAGCTCCAACAGTGCAATAATATCTAACAAGTAATATCTAACAAATTACACAACATACACCCAATACACACATCTAAGTAGGAATGAATTAAGACTATATACAGATGAAGTTGGAAGTTTACATACACCTTAGCCAAATACATTTAAACTCAGTTTTTCACAATTCCTGACATTTAATCCTAGTAAAAATTCCCTGTCTTAGGTCAGTTAGGATCACCACTTTATTTGTGAAATGTCAGAATAATAGAGAATGTTTCATTTCAGCTTTTATTTTTTTCATCACATTCCCAGTGGGTCAGAAGATAACATACACTAAATTGTATTTAGTAGCATTACATTTTTTAACTTGGGTCAATTGTCTCGGGTAGCCTTTCACAAGCTATCCCACAATATGTTGGGTGAATTTTGGCCCATTCTTCCTGACATAGCTGGTTCACAGATGTTCTATAGGATTGAGGTCAGGGCTTTGTGATGGCCACTCCAATACCTTGACTTTGTTGTCCTTAAACCATTTTGCCACAACTTTGGAAGTATGTTGTCCCTCCTGCAGCAAAGCAACCCCACAACATAATGCTGCCACGCCCGTGCTTTACGGATGGGATGGTGTTCGGATGGGAGACTCATCTCTTCAGTGGGTCATATGATTGAGTGTAGTCTGGCCCAGGAGTGGGAGGGTGAACGGAAAGGCTCTGGAGCAACGAACCGCCCTTGCTGTCTTTGCCTGGCCGGTTCCCCTCTTTCCACTGGGATTCTCTGCCTCTAACCCTATTACAGGGGCTGAGTCACTGGCTTTACTGGGGCTCTCTCATGCCGTCCCTGGAGGGGGTGCGTCACCTGAGTGGGTTGAGTCACTGATGTGGTCATCCTGTCTGGGTTGGCGCCCCCCCCCCCCCCCCCCCCCCCCCCCTTGGGTTGTGCCGTGGCGGAGGTCTTTGTGGGCTATACTCAGCCTTGTCTCAGGATGGTAAGTTGGTGGTTGAAGATATCCCTCTAGTGGTGTGGGGGCTGTGCTTTGGCAAAGTGGGTGGGGTTATATCCTTCCTGTTTGGCCCTGTCCGGGGGTGTCCTCGGAGGGGGCCACAGTGTCTTCTGACCCCTCCTGTCTCAGCCTCCAGTATTTATGCTGCAGTAGTTTATGTGTCGGGGGGCTAGGGTCAGTTTGTTATATCTGGAGTACTTCTCCTGTCCTATTTGGTGTCCTGTGTGAATCTAAGTGTGCGTTCTCTAATTCTCTCCTTCTCTCTTTCTCTCTCTCGGAGGACCTGAGCCCTAGGACCATGCCCCAGGACTACCTGACATGATGACTCCTTGCTGTCCCCAGTCCACCTGGCTGTGCTGCTGCTCCAGTTTCAACTGTTCTGCCTTATTATTATTCGACCATGCTGGTCATTTATGAACATTTGAACATCTTGGCCATGTTCTGTTATAATCTCCACCCGGCACAGCCAGAAGAGGACTGGCCATCCCACATATGCTCTCTCTAATTCTCTCTTTCTTTCTCTCTCTCAGAGGACCTGAGCCCTAGGACTATGCCCCAGGAATACCTGACATGATGACTCCTTGCTGTCCCCAGTCCACCTGACTGTGCTGCTGCTCCAGTTTCAACTATTCTGCCTTATTATTATTCGACCATGCTGGTCATTTATGAACATTTGAACATCTTGACCATGTTTTGTTATAATCTCCACCCGGCACAGCCAGAAGAGGACTGGCCACCCCACATAGCCTGGTTCCTCTCTAGGTTTCTTCCTAGGTTTTGGCCTTTCTAGGGAGTTTTTCCTAGCCACCGTGCTTCTACACCTGCATTGCTTGCTGTTTGGGGTTTTAGGCTGGGTTTCTGTACAGCACTTTGAGATATCAGCTGATGTACGAAGGGCTATATAAATACATTTGATTTGATTTGATTTTGATTTTGATTTGTTCTTCGGCTTGAAAGCGTCACCCCTTTTTCCTCCAAACATAACAATGGTCATTATGGCCAAACAGTTCTATTTTTGTTTCATCAGACCAGAGGACATTTCTCCCAAAAAGTTGGATCTTGTCCCGATGTGCAGTTGCAAACCGTAGTCTGGCTTTCTTATTGTGGTTTTAGAGCAGGGGCTTCTTCCTTGCTGAGCGGCCTTTCAGGTTATGTCGATATAGGACTTGTTTTACTGTGGATATAGATACATAGTTTGCCCCCGGTAATGCGTTGGGCATACCGCACCACCCTCTGGAGAGCCTTGCGGTTGCGAGCAGTGCAGTTGCCGTACCAGGCGGTGATACAGCCGACAGGATGCTTTCAATTGTGCATCTGTAAGTTTGAGGGTTTTAGCTAACAAGCCAAATTGCTTTAGCCTCCTGAGGTTGAAGAGACTCTGTTGCAGTTTCTTCACCACCCTGTCTGTGTGGGTGGTCTATTTCAGTTTGTCAGTGAGGTGTACACCAAGGAATTTGAAACTTTCCACCTTCTCCACTGCAGACCTACCGATGTAGATAAGGGGGTGCACCCTCTGCTGTTCCCTGAAGTCCACAATCAGCTCCTTTGTTTTGTTGACATTGAGTGAAAGGTTGTTTTCCAGGTACCACACTCCCAGAGCCTTGTCACCGTTGGTAATCAAGTCTACTTTTTATTTTCAATTTTCAACAATGCCTTGTTCAGCGGAAGAACGATTTTTACTTTGTCAGCTCGGGGATTCAATCTGTAACCTTTCGGTTACAAGTCCAACGCTCTAACCACTAGGCTACCCTGCCGCTGTCATACTACCTTGGTGTTGTCTGCAAACTTGATGATTGATGTGGAGGCGTGCATGGCTACGCATTCATGGGTGAACAGGGAGTACAGGGGGAGGGCTGAGCACACACCCTTGTGGGGTCCCAGTGTTGAGGATCAGCGGGTGGAGGTGATAGTTCCTACCTTCACCACCTGGGGGCGGCCCATCAGGATGTCCAGGACCTAGTTGCACAGGGCAGGGTTCAGACCCAGGCCCTCAAGCTTAATGATGAGCCTAGAGGGTACCATGGTGTTGAATTCTGAGCTATAGTCAATAACAGCATTCTTAAATAGGTATTCCTCTTGTCCAGTTGGGATAGGGCAGTGTGCAGAGTGATGGCGATTGCATCGTCTGTGGATCTATTAGGGTGGTTGGAAAATATAAGTGGGTCTAGGGTGGCAGGTAGGGTGTAGGTGATATGATCCTTGACTAGTCTCTCAAAGCACTTCATGATGACAGAGGTGAGCGCTACTGGGTGATAGTCATTAAGTTCAGTTACCTTTGCCTTCTTGGGTACAGGAACAATGGTGGCCATCTTGAAGCATGTGGGACAGCAGATTGGGATAGGGAGAGAATGAATATGTCCGTAAACACACCAGCTAGCTGGTCTGCGCATGCTCTGAGGATGGGCCGGCAGCCTTGCGAGGGTTAACACGTTTAAATGTCTTACTCACGTCGGCCACGGAGAAGGAGAGCCCACAGTCCTTGGTAGCTGGCTATGGTGGTGGCACTGTGTTATTCTCAAAGCGTGCGAAGAATGTGTTTAGCCTGTCCCGAAGCAAGACGTCGGTCTTGGAGACGTAGCTGGTTTTCCATTTGTAGTCCGTGATTGTCTGTAATCCCTGCCACATATGTCTCGTGTCTGACCCATTGAATTGTGTCTCCACTTTATCTCTATACTGACGTTTAGCTTGTTTGATTGCCTTGCAGAGTGAATAACTAATAATCTATCCATGGTTTCTGGTTAGGGTAGGTTTTAATAGTCACAGTGGGTACTACATCTCCCCTACACTTCCTAATGAACTCAGTCACCGTATCCGTGTATATGCGTCTAATTTTCGCAAGCTACCCGGAACATATCCCAGTCCACGTGATCAAAATGATCCTGAAGCATGGATTCCGATTGGTCAAACCAGCGTTGAATAGTACAAAGCACGGGCACTTCCTGTATGAGTTTCTGCCTATAGGACAGGAGGAGCAAGATGGAGTCATGGTCAGATTTGCCAAAAGGAGGGCAGGGCCTTGTAAGCATTCCCTGAAGTTTCAATAGCAATGGTCTAGAGTCTTAGTAGCGCAAGTAATATACTTGGAAGCGGTAGGTGGTGTGCGCGCCTCCTAAGTCGAACCAGCAAGCCGCCTCGAGTGCCTCTCCGCCGGCAATGTTTTTTAGTCAGCCTCTGGTTCAATTCAATTGAGGGGAGAGTAGGATCTGCTCCAGGGAAGTCGTATTCTTGGTCGTAATGCTGGTAGTTCTGGTGAGTTGCGGCCGCTCTAATATCCAATAGTTCTTCCCGGCTGTATGTAATGACACAAAACATTTCCTGAGCTAACAAACGAAATACTGCAAAGTTTTCTAAGAGCTAGTCGCGATGCTGCCATCTCCGTCGGCGCCATCTTAGGTGTGTGTGCGAATAGATAGATACTGCAGGAGAGAGAACACACTGCAGTCAGACACTGTAGTGAGAGAGCGAGAAGGCAGTGATTTACTAATCAAAGTGCAAGTTATGACCTTGATAAAGTGACATGTACTATAGCCGGAAAGATCCACAAACACAAGCACCTCTCCGGTCGACGAGATCTCTCTTCTCCTCTCAAGCTGACTCACTTCTGAAACACCTTTGTGCTGAAGGTGCTATTTCCTAGGCTCAGAAATCAATGGAGAACACAAAGCATCATCAGCTGTGCAGAGATTATGTTCACATGACATCAATACGCCTTTGTGTCTCACCGTAGTGTAATTGTGTAATTTACCTCAGTGTTATTTTTATAAAAAATAAAAAAAATATTATTTCACCTTTATTTAGCCAGGTTAGCTAGTTGAGAACAAGTTCTCATTTACAACTGCGACCTGGCCAAGATAAAGCAAAGCAGTGTGACACAAACAACAACACAGAGTTACACATGGAATAAACAAACATACAGTCAATAATACAATCTAGAAAGTCTATATACAGTGTGTGCAAATGAGGTAGGATAAGGGGGGTGAGGCAATAAATAGGCCATAGTGGTGAAATTATTACAGTATGGCAAATTAAACACTGGTAAATTATTATCCTCTGTCAGGTAAAGCCATGAACAGATCCAGTAGCTCCACACTGCTGGCAGCAGCCATGTGTTCCCTGTTCCATGTGAGAGCACATGCTCTACTGAGTCACCAGTTGCTACCAGTTCCACAGAGGTCAGGTGCCTCTGTGGGTTTTAATTGGATATTGAGAGGTGACACTCAGGGTTCATGGGTCATCTGATTCATGCTGAGAGTCTTGACTGTGTCTGGTTCTCTCTGCACACACACTCTGTTCTGCCATGGCACACAGGCAGACTCAGACACTCAGACATGTCTCTATCGCTCTCTTTCTTTCTTTCTTTCTTTCTTTCTTTCTTTCTTTCTTTCTTTCTTTCTTTCTTTGTCTCTCGCTCTCTCTCTATCTCTCTCTCTGTCCCTCTCTCGCTCTCTCTCCTCATCTGTGTTTAACCACATTCGTTATGTTCTATTCATTATGTAAATGTGTGGAGGTTCCATGTGTGAGATGTCCTCTCTGTTGTCGTCTCTGCTTTCCAATGTGTTGTCTAATGCTTCTCAAATTATGAACAGGACAACTGTGTGTGTGTGTGTGTGTGTGTGTGTGTGTGTGTGTGTGTGTGTGTGTGTGTGTGTGTGTGTGAGTGTGTGAGTGAGTGAGTGAGTGAGTGAGTGAGTGAGTGAGTGAGTGAGTGAGTGAGTGAGTGAGTGAGTGAGTGAGTGAGTGAGCTGGCAGTGTAAGGGAGATTCACTCAGTGTTAATAACACATTCATAATCCTCAGCCCTTATGGCTGGCTTAGCTTCATATCCCTGGGTAGTTGCATACATTAGCATGTCATTATTTTGTTTTTGTTATTCTTAAAGATGTATAGTACTGCAGAAAATACTGAGGTTGGAGGGGAGCATCTCTGTTCTGTTATTTTGTGTGATTCCAGAAATGTAATATGAATTGTGTGTGTATTAATTTAAGTGTATCTTAATCTAATAAGGCTGGTTAGTTCAGAACCAATTTTGCAATGTTGACTTGGCCAAAGGGAAGAGACTGAGGTGAATGGCACATGCTGTTTGTAATAGAGCAAGCTTGTGTTTAATTCACTTCTTTGTCAATAAGCTGTTTCTGTTCCTTTCTGAGAGAGACAAAGAGAGCACGGACAAAGACTTTATAAGGTGGTCATTACAGAATCAGGATATTTCATCCCATCATTCTGTGTTCCTAGGTGACTGCTAATCACGTCACGCTTTCCTGGAACTATCTGCTCTACGGGCTGTCCGCCCGTCTGCCTGTCTTTAATTAGAGCCTTATTTCTCTTTTGATCAGGCCCCCGGCAGGAAGCACGTTGCCAAGCAGGCGCCTCACCAGAGGTGGAAACCAATTACCTGTTATGAGAGAGATACGCACGCACACACTCGTATATGCACACAAACGAATGCACATGCACACAAACACATGCAAGCAGTTTGTGTGTTTGTACTCACATGTCTGTGAGTCTGCATGCTGATATTCATGGTCCTCTGTAGCTCAGTTGGTATAGCATGATGTTTGCAACCGTCAGGATAGTGGGTTCTATTCCCGAGACCACCCATACTGTATGTAAAATGTATACATGCATGACTGTAAGTTGGTTAGGGTAAAAGCATCTGCTAAATGGTACATACAGTATATTCAGCATATTGAATGCACTGTGAACAGGTTTCTGTGAGCTCTCATGCTCTTACAGGCCCATTACTGCACTGTCTACATGAACACATACAGACTGCTCTGCTATATTACATCCACCACTCTAACTCTCATAACCAATCCCTATACATCTCTCTTGTAATAATACACTTACCACTCTACCTCTCCTCCACATAAACACAATGTATTACCTCCTGGCCTCTTTATGCTCTTATTATTAACAGCCACTGTGAATGAATTTTAGTTCTCTCCTCTATTACAGTATGTTTACCAATCATCCGCTCCTATAGCACAACCCTATACCTCTGTCCTCTGAAAAACCATGTATTACCTCTTTACCTCTATTCTACTAACAACTCATGTGACAAATGAATGTCTGTTCCTCAGCTCTCAGTGCTCAAAATGATCATTTTATTGGCCAGGTCAGGTTGGGTTTAAACGTCAGAACAATAGGCTACACAGGCTGATCAGGAAGTTGGGTTTGATGGATTGGGCCGTTCAGGAATAAGTCAACGCTGTGGGAGCCTCTGCAGAGTGGGCTAAATAGAAATGTGGTGTTTTATTGATGTAGAGTGAAACAAGAAGGAGAGGAGAGCATATTCACTTCACTGACACTTCATTTAGCAGTAATAAAATAGACACATGATTTGTTTTATTTTAGAAGGAATGTATTGAATATAAAGTAGCATTAAATCCAGAGAAAGAGAGAAGTAGACAGAGAGGGAGGGAGAGAGAGAGACTGTATTTGCTGTGTTTTGTGTGATAATTTATCTTGAGCTCTTTCAGTTTCGGCTGTATCATTTCTATTTATTTCCACATAGCAACAGCTCTTCCCAGGCCTTGACAGAAACCATCTCCATGGTAAATACTCTACAGCATGCATTCTAGGAGCATAGCAGGGAGGAGAGGACGTGGGAAGAGAGGAGATGCAGGGTTACAGCACCCTTCTATTTCTCAAGCCAAGCCACTGAAACACAGTAACTGCTGTAGTCTATTAGCTCTCTGTATACAGTACTCTAATTCACCACTACAGTGATGTACTGTATACTGAGCCTGAGAAAGGCAATCATATTTTATTAAGCTGTTTAGTGAGGTATGCCTTTAATATGCCTGATTCCTTTCTATATACAGTACCACTCAAAAGTTTGATACACCTGCTCATTCAAGAGTTTTTCTTTATTTTGGATATTTTCCACATTGTAGAATAATAGTGAAGACATCAAAACTATGAAACAATATATATGGAATCATGTAGTAACCAAAAAAGTGTTAAACAAATGAAAATATATTTTATATTGAGATTATTCTAAGTAGCCACCCTTTGCCTTGATGACAGCTTTGCACCCTCTTGACATTCTCTCAACCAGCTTCATGAGGTAGTCACCTGGAATGCATTTCAGGTGTGCCTTGTTAAAAGTTAATTGTTGAATTTCTTTCCATCTTAATGCTTTTGAACCAATCAGTTGTATTGTGACAAGGTAGGGGTGGTGTACAGAATGTAGCCTTGTTTGGTAAAAGAGCAGGTCCATATTATGGCAAAAACAGCTCAAATAAGCAAAGAGAAATTACAGTGCATCATTACTTTAAAACCTCTTTGGGCTAGACATGCCGCTAGCAACCCACCACGATAACATCCGGTTGTAATGCGGTGCGTGCTGGTGGCAGGGAAGCCAGGCGCAGGTGAATGAACTTTGTAAAAACTGAGCTGTTTAATAAACATCCCAAAAAAACTCAGAAAACCAAAGTATACAAAAAATAACATAATAGGGTGCAAAACCCATCGCACACCAGAACAAATAACACACCTACATACAACAAACAATCTCTGACAAGGACATGAGGGGAAACAGAGGGTTAAATACACAACATGTAATGAATGGGATTGGAACCAGGTGTGTAGGAAGACAAGACAAAACCAATGGAAAATGAAAAATGGATCAATGATGGCTAGAAGTTTGGTGACGTCGACCGCCGAACACCACCTGAACAAGGAGAGGGACCGACTTCAGTGGAAGTCGTGACACCGGTGAAATTGCAGAGCGCGAAATTCAAATGACAGAAATAGTAATATTTAACATTAATGAAAATACAAGTGTCATACTTCAGAAAAAAAGCTTACCTTCTTGTTAATCCAGCCGCTGTGTCAGATTTCAAAAAGGCTTTATGGCGAAATCGCACCATGCGATTATCTGAGGACAGCGCCCAGCTAACAAAAGCATTAAAAACATTTTCCAACCGGGCAGGTGCGCCACAAAAGTCAGAAATAGCGATAAAATAAATGCCTTACCTTTGAAGATCTTGTTATGTTGGCACTCCAAAAGGTCCCAGCTACATCACAAATGGTCCTTTTGTTCGATAAAGTCCTTCTTTATATCCCCAAAAACTCAGTTTAGCTGGTTTTCCTCCTTCAAAATGCATACAAAATGAATCCCAAACGTTACCTATAAACTTCACCAAACAAGTCAAAGAACGTTTATAATCAAACCTCAGGTACCCTAATACGTAAATAAACAATAAAATTTAAGACGGAGAATCGTTATTGTCTTTACCCGGAGATAAACAGCAAAGTACGCGCTCTTATCCATGCGCGTGACAACACTACAGCCAAAATGGGAGCCACTTAGAAAAACTACAAATTCTAGCTAATTTAAAAAAAAAAAATCCTGAAACTCTTTCTAAAGACTGCTGACATCTAGTGGAAGCCCTAGGAACTGCAATCTGGGAGGTTTTCCCTTCATATTAAAAATGACAGCCATTGGAATCAGTGGTGGGCTGAAATTCTTTTTTTTCTGGATGGTTTGTCCTCTGATTTTTTTTAGTGTTTTCTATCCAAATCTACCAATTATATGCACATCCTAGCTTCTGGGCCTGAATAACAGGCAGTTTACTTTGGGCACCTCAGTCATCCAAACTTCCGAATACTGCCCCCTAGCCTTAAGAGATGAAGGTTGGTCAATCCGGATAATTTCAAGAACTTTTGAAAGTTTTCAAGTGCAGTCATAAAAACCATCAAGCTCTATAATGAAATTGGCTTTCATGAGGACCGCAACAGGAAAGGAAGGCCCAGAGTTACCTCTGCTTCAGAGGATAAGTTCATTAGAGTTACCAGCCTCAGAACTTGCAGTCCAAACAAACGCTTCACAGATTTCAAGTAACAGACACATCTCAACATCAATTGTTCAGATGAGACTGAGTGAATCAGACCTTCATGTTCTAATTGCTGCAAAGAAACCAATACTAAAGGACACCAATAACAAGAAGAGACTTGCTTGGGCCAAGAAACACGAGCAATGGACATTAGACCGGTGGAAATCGGTCCTTAGGTCTGATGAGTCACAATTTTTGATTTTTGGTTCCAACCGCTGTGTAATTGTGAGACGCAGAGTAGGTGAATGGATAATCTCCGAATGTGTGGTTCCCAACATGATGCATGGATTTTTATTTATTTTATTTATTTCACCTTTATTTAACCAGGTAGGCAAGTTGAGAACAAGTTCTCATTTACAATTGCGACCTGGCCAAGATAAAGCAAAGCAGTTCGACACATACAACGACACAGAGTTACACATGGAGTAAAACAAACATACAGTCAATAATACAGTATAAACAAGTCTATATACGATGTGAGCAAATGAGGTGAGATAAGGGAGGTAAAGGCAAAAAAAGGCCATGGTGGAAAAGTAAATACAATATAGCAAGTAAAACACTGGAATGGTAGATTTGCAATGGAAGAATGTGCAAAGTAGAAATAAAAATAATGGGGTGCAAAGGAGCAAAATAAATAAATCATTTAAATACAGTAGGGAAAGAGGTAGTTGTTTGGGCTAAATTATAGGTGGGCTATGTACAGGTGCAGTAATCTGTGAGCTGCTCTGACAGTTGGTGCTTAAAGCTAGTGAGGGAGATAAGTGTTTCCAGTTTCAGAGATTTTTGTAGTTTGTTCCAGTCATTGGCAGCAGAGAACTGGAAGGAGAGGCAGCCAAAGAAATAATTGGTTTTGGGGGTGACTAGAGAGATAGCAGAGACTAGCAGAGATATACCTGCTGATATACGTGTACTACAGGTGGGAGATGCTATGGTGACCAGCGAGCTTTTCGACCAAGGAGTGTGAGGGTGTGTTGCATCAGATGACCTGGCCTCCACAATCAACAGACCTCAACCCAATTGAAATGGTTTGGGATGAGTTGGACCACAGAGTGAAGGAAAAGCAGCCAACAAGTTCTCAGCATGTGTGTGAACTCCTTCATGACTGTTGGAAAAGCATTCCAGGTGAAGCTGGTTGATAGAATGCCAAGAGTGTGCAAAGCTGTCATCAAGGCAAAGAGTGGCTTCTTTGAAGAATCTAAAATATATTTGTTTAACATTTTTTGGTTACTACATTATTCCATATGTGTTATTTGATAGTTGTAATGTCTTCACTATTATTATACAATGTAGAAAATAGTAAAAAAATAAAGAAAAACCCTTGAATGAGTAGGTGTGTCCAAGCTTTTGACTGGTACTGTATGTAGAGTCTAGTACAGTTTTTTTGTGTGTGTGTGTGTGTGTGTGTGTGTGTGTGTGTGTGTGTGTAACAGTATAACTTTAGACCGTCCCCTCGCCCATACCCGGGCGCGAACCAGGGACCCTCTGCACACATCAACAACAGTCACCCACGAAGCGTCGTTACCCATCGCTCCACAAAAGCCGCGGCCCTTGCAGAGCAAGGGGAACTACTACTTCAAGGTCTCAGAGCAAGTGACGTCACCGATTGAAACGCTATTTAGCGCGCACCGCTAACTAAGCTAGCCGTTTCACATCCGTTACGTGTGTGTGTGTGTGTGTGTGTGTGTGTGTGTGTGTGTGTGTGTGTGTGTGTGTGTGTGTGTGTGGACGTGTGTGTGTGTGTGTGTGGACGTGTGTGTGTGTGTGTGGACGTGTGTGTGTACGTGTTTAACTATTCTTGTGGGAACTTCTATTCCCCACAAGAATAGTAAACAAACACATTTGACCAACTGGGGACATTTTGTTGGTCCCCACTAGGTCAAATGCTATTTCTAGGGGGTTTAAGGTTAAGGTTAGAATTGGGTTTAGGGTTAGTTTTAGGGTTAAGGTTAGGTTTTGGGGTTAGGGTTAGGGTAAGAGTACAGGTTGGGGTTAGGGATTAGGGAAAATACGATTTTCGAGGGACTGAATTGTTTGTCCCCACAAGGTTAGCTGTACAAGCTGTGCTTGTGTTTGTGCGATATGCAAAAAAACGTTTACATTTACATTTCCTTTGTATGAATTCTGTATAAAACATGCATTTCAATTATGCCCTAAATATACTAAGTTCCATGATAAGGAACAGCCACACACGGCCTTTCCTCTACAAGAGAAGTGTGCTGCTGACTTACTGTCATCCAGCCTGTCTCTGCAGCTGCGCAGTCCCCTGGGGTTAAGCTATCACAGTGACATTGCCATCTCTTATGGTGGAAATTACAAGCCTATGTTATAATACTTTTATTGCATCAAATGGTTGTTTTATTCAACAGAGTAGAGGGTTCTTATAACTCTCTATTGTCTGTGTGAACTGAAAGTGGGCCTCTGGGAGATAACACTGACAGGAGATTTACGATGTCTTTGGGGATACCGCATTCCAGAGCATGAGTTAATGTTTCTGTTCTATACAGTTCCAGGGAGACATGGCTCCTGTATGAAGTTGGGGGACCAGACACTGGTCTTTACACAATGAAAACAGTTCACACAACAGATACTGTCTGCTGTGAATTATAAGTATCTTTCATACAAATCTTAACCTTATGACCCATTCCATAAATCTGTTGCAGACTGAAGGAGGATGGACTTTGCTATAAAATGCTGTGGCTCAAACCAGCTGGTTGAGTTCTCATTGATCACCTCCAGGGGTGATTACCAACCAGCTCCATTACTGCAGTAATTAAATAATGAAGTTTGATTGTTTTGAAGAAATCTTAAAAGTCTCTCCGTTTGATTACAATAATTCCACCACACTCTCTACTGGGGAGGCCAACCGCAATATACACTGATGGTGTTTTAGGTTACAGCCATGTCATTACAGAGAGAGACAGAGGTCGGAGCTAATCGACATGCCTGGTTTTAGACAGAGAATCAATAGTCCCTGAAATAAACCCAGAGCTGATTGTCCAGACCTGCAGACAGACTGCAGTTAGTGTTGCAACAGGTCACATAGAGGGCTGGAAGCAATGTGGCCACTGGCCAGATGGACAAAATTAATGGGATGCATATTTGACTTTGAAAATAGCCTACACATTCACTCACAGTCAAAGTCAATTAGACCCTATTCAAACGGATTAATTGTTTTACACTCGGGGGAAACTGGACTCTTTTGAGTTTATGCCCTCTGAACTTGTTGCAGGACCTGATTGTGACCACAGGGCAGGACGCCCGGCGCTCGTTAACGTGTAATTGCTACACTTAACCGCGGCTGGAGATAGACGGTAAAGCGATACAGTATCGCTTTTTCGGTCAATTATTTTGTTTTATGGTTTTGAAATACATCGCAACTGATGTAATAATTTATTCACAACAGTGTCATGCCTGGGACGTCTAGCCAACTGTGACTTTACTTGCGGGAGAAGAGAAGAGAATGTGTGTTTGGTCGCAGCTGGTCTCGTTGAGTAGATGGGTCTGTGTGGAGAGACGCTGCGTTTCTCTCTCTGCTGGAGAGTACTGACCAAGGCGACAGTAACGTGACTGTGCGCATGTAAGAAAGCTATCTCTACCTCCAACAAGTCTAAGTGATAAATGCTCATATCTAGCCACAGCATGGACGGGCTGCCGACGGAGAGCACCGGACTCAACAGCATCAACAAGGAGAAAACAGATGAACAGTACCGGGCTCTAGCCTACGACACCGCGCTCAGCACACTGGTGGCCGTGGTGTTTTACGTGGTGGTCAAAGTGAGCCTGGACGGGATCAGGCAATGGCGGGCCCGGATCTCGGTTCTAATAGTGGGCTCGGGTCCCGTGGGGCTAACGGCCGCGCTAGTCGCTGTTCGCTCGGGGAAGGTGCTGAAGCTCACGCTGCTGGATGAGAGGTACCGCACGGCGCTGCTCTGCCGCCCCCAGCAGATTGCCCTGGACCCGCGCAGTGTGGAGTTCCTGCTCGAACTGGGGGTGGACTTTGATAACATGGAGGGCTGCTGGCACAACGAGCACTTCTTCACGAAGATAGGAGTGTTTCAAGAGTACCTGCTTAGCATTCTGGAGCAGAAGAGACAGAAGGTGGAAATCAAGGTTCAGCTGGGAACGAAGGTACACTACATATATTTCCCTTTATTTCTAAACCTATATTGAAAAAAATGCATAATGCACATTATTTGTAAGTTCTATATTTAGAGAGAGAGAGAACAATAGGGGGGGTTGCACTCTGGCAAGCATCAACCCACTGTATTGAATATATATACTGAACAAAAATATTAACACAACATGTAAAGTGTTGGCCCCAAGTTTCATGAGCTAAAATAAAAGATCCCAGAAATGTTCCATACCCACGAAAAGCTTATTTATTTCAAATTGTGTGCACAAATTTGTTTACAGCCCTGGTAGTGAGTGAGCATTTCTCAATTTCCTGGCAGGTGTGGCATATCAAGAAACTGATTAAAACAGCATCACAATTGTGCTGGGGTCAATAAAAGGCCACTCTAAAATGAGCAGTTTTGTCACACAACACAATGCCACAAATGTCTCAAGTTTTGAGAGTGTGCAATTGGCATGCTGACTGCAGGAATATCCACCAGAGCTGTTGTCAGACAATTGAATGTTGAATATCTACCATAAGCCGCCTCCAATGTCGTTTTAGAGAATTTGGCACTACGTCCAACCGGCCTCACGTGTAACCACGTGTAACCACGCCAGATCAGGACCTCCACAACTGGCTTCTTCACTTGCGGGATGGTCTGAAATGAGCTACCCGGACAGCTGATAAAACTGTGGGTTTGCACAACCAAAGTTTTTCAGCACAAACTGCCAGAAACCGTCTCAGGGAAGCTCATCTGTGTGCTCGTTGTTCTCACCAGGGTCTTGAGCTGACTACAGTTTAGCGTCGTAATCAATAAAAGTATGCAAATGCTCACCTTCGATGGCCACTAGCAAAGGATATTTGTGACGCTGCATGAGGCAAATGGTGGTCACACCAGATACTGACTGGTTTTCTGATCCACACCCCTACCTTTTTTAAAGGTATCTTTAACCATCAAATACATCAAATAAAATGTTATTAGTCACATGTGCCAAATACAGTATAACAGGTGAAATGCTTACTTATGAGCCACTAACCAACAATGCAGTTAAAAAAATACAGATAAGAATAAGAGATACAAGTAACAAGTAATTAAAGAGCAGCAGTAAAATAACAATAGCGAGACTATATACAGGGGGGTACCGGTACAGAGTCAATGTGCAGGGGCACCGGTTAGTTGAGGTAGTATGTACAAGTAGGTAGAGTTATTAAAGTGACGATGCATAGATGACGACAAAGAGTAGCAGTGGTGTAAAGAGGGGGAGGGGGCAATACAAATAGTCTGGGTAGCCATTTGACTAGATCAATCAATCAATCACATTTATTTATAAAGCCTTTTTACATCAGCTGATGTCACAAAGTGCTGAACAGAAACCCAGCCTAAAACCCAAAACAGCAAGCAATGCAGATGTAGAAGCACCCCTGAACTAGATGTTCAGGAGTCTGATGGCTTGGGGGTAGAAGCTGTTTAGAAACCTCTTGGACCTAGACTTGGCGCTCCGGTACTGCTTTCCATGCAGAAGCAGAAAGAACAATCTATAACTAGGGTGGCTGGAGTATTTGACAATTTTAAGGCCTTCCGCCTGGTATAGAGGTCCTGGATGGCAGGAAGCTTTGCCCCAGTGATGTACTGGGCCGTTCGCACTACCCTCTGTAGTGCCTTGCGGTCAGAGGCAGAGCAGTTGCCATAACAGACAGTGATGTAACCAGTCAGGATGTTCTCGATGGTGCAGCTGTAGAACCTTTTGAGGATCTGAGGTCCCATGCCAAATATTTTCAGTCTCCTGTGGGGGAATAGGTTTGTCGTGCCCTCTTCACGACTGTCTTGGTGTGCTTGGATCATGTCAGTTTGTTGGTGATGTGGACACAGCTCTCAACCTGCTCCACTGCAGCCCCGTTGATGAGAATGGGGGTGTGCTCGGTCCTCCTTTTCTGTAGTCCACAATAGTCTCCTTTGTCTTGATCACGTTGAGGGAGAGGTTGTTGTTCTGGCACCACATGGCCAGGTCTCTGCCCTCCTCCCTATAGGCTGTCTCGTTGTTGTCGGTGATCAGGCCTACCACTGTTGTGTCATCAGCAAATTGAATGATGGTGCTGGAGTCGTGCCTGGCCATGCCGTCATGAGAGAACAGGGAGTACAGGAGGGGACTGAGCACGCACCACTGCGGGGCCCCTGTGTTGAGGATCAGTGTGGCGGATGTGTTGTTACCTACACTTACCGCCTGAGGGCGGCCCATCAGGAAGTCCAGGATCTAGTTGCAGAGGGAGGTGTTTAGTCCCATGGTCATTAGCTTAGTGGGCTTTGAGGGCACTTTGGTGTTGAACATTGGTGTTCCTTCTGTCCAGGTGGGAAAGGGCAGTGTGGAGTGCAATAGAGATTGCATCATCTGTGGATCTGTTGGGGCGGTATACAAATTGGTGTGTGTCTAGGGTTTCTGGGATGATGGTGTTGATGTGAGCCATGACCAGCCTTTCAAAGCACTTCATGGCTACAAATGTGAGTGCTACAGGTCAGTAGTCATTTAGGCAGGGTACCTTAGTGTTCTTGGGCACAGGCACTATGGTGGTCTGCTTAAAACATGTTGGTATTACAGACAGGGACAGGGAGGGGTTGAAAATGTCAGTGAAGACACTTGCCAGTTGGTTAGCGCATGCTCGCAGTACACGTCCTGGTAATCCATGTGGCCCAGCGGCCCTGTGAATGTTGACCTTACATCGGCTGCATAGAGCGTGATCACACAGTCTTCCGGAAACAGTTGGTGCTCTCATGCATGTTTCAGTGTTATTTGCCTCGAAGCGAGCATAGAAGTAGTTTAGCTCATCTGGTAGGCTCGTGTCACTGGGCAGCTCTGGGCTGTGCTTCCCTTTGTAGTCTGTAATGGTTTGCATGGCCTGCCACATCCGACTAGCGTCAGAGCCGGTGTAGTACGATTCAATCTTAATCCTGTATTGACGCTTTGCCTGTTTGATGGTTTGTCAGAAGGCATAGCAGGATTTCTTCTAAGCTTCTGGGTTCGAGTCCCGCTCCTTGAAAGCGGCAGCTCTAGCCTTTAGCTCAGTGAGGATGCTGCCTGTAATCCATGGCTTCTGGTTGGGGTATGTACGTGCGGTCACTATGGGGATGATGTCATCGATGCACTTATTGAAGAAGCCAATGACTGATGTGGTGTACTCCTCAATGCCATTGAAGTAATCCCGGAGCATATTCCAGTCAGTGCTAGCAAAACAGTCCTGTAGTTTAGCACCTGCTTCATCTGACCACTTTTTTATTGATCTTGTCACTGGTGCTTCCTGCTTTAATTTTTAGCTTGTAAGCAGTAATCAGGAGGATAGAATTATGGTAAGATTTGCCAAATGGAGGGTGAGGGAGAGCTTTATATGTGTCTCTGTGTGTGGAATATAGGTGGTCCAGAGTTCTTTTTCCTCTGATTGTACATTTAACATGCTGATAGAAATTTGGTAAAATTGATTTAAGTTTCCCTTTCCCCATTAAAGTCCCCGGCTACTAGGAGCGCTGCCTCTGGGTGAGCGTTTTCTTGTTTGCTTATGGTGGAATACAGCTCAATTAATGCTGTCTTAGTGCCAGCCTCTGACTGAGGTGGTATGTAAACAGCTACGAAAAATACAGATGAAAACTCTCTAGGTAGGTAGTGTGGTCTACAGTTTATCGTGAGATATTCTACCTCAGGCCGAGCAATAGCTTGAGACTTCCTTAGATATTGTGCACCAGCTGTTATTTACAAAAATACATAGTCTGCCGCCCCTTGTCTCACCAGACACCGTTGTTCTATCCTGCAGGTACATTGTATAACCAACCAACTGTATGTTGATGTTGTCGTCGTTCAGCCATGACTCCGTGAAGCATAAGGTGTTAGTTTTTAATATCCTATTGGTAGTTTAATCTTCCGTGTAACTAGTCGATTTTATTCTCCAAGGATTGCACATTTGCTCACAGAATGGAGGGAAGTGGGGGTTTATTTGATCGCCTTGATCACTTCGGACCCTCTTTCTACGCCTCCTCTTCACGCAGATCATGGGGATCGGTGCATGTTCCCGAGGAAGCAGTATGTCCTTCACGTTGGATTCGTCAGAGTCATGAAAGGAAAAAAAGGATTCTGCTAGTCCGTGGTGAATAATCGCAATCCTGATGTCTAGAAGTTATTTTCGGTCATAAGAGACGGTAGCAGCAACATTATGTACAAAATAAGTAAAAACACAAGTTACAAAAAATGCAAATAAACAAACAAAATAACACAATTGGCTGGGGGCATGTAAATCGTCTGCCTTCTTCTCCGGCACCATCTTACAACAGATGCATGTCTGTATTTCCAGTCATGTGAAATCCATAGATTAGGGCATAATTTATCTATTTAAATTGACTGATTTCCTTGTATCAACTGTAACTAAGCAAAATCTTTGAAATTGTTGTTTATATTTTTGTTCAGTGTGTGTATATATACAGTACGTGTCAAAAGTTGACACACCTACTTATTCCAGGGGTTTTCTATATATTTACTATTTTCTACATTGTAGAATAATAGTGAAGACATCACAACTATGAAATAACACATATGGAATCATGTAGTAACCAAAAAGGTATAGATACAGTTGAAGTCGGAAGTTTACATACACCTTAGCCAAATATATTTAAACTCAGTGTTTCACAATTCCTGACATTTAATCCTAGTAAATATTCTTAGGTCAGTTAGGATCACCACTTTATTTTAAGAATATGAAATGTCTGTATAATAGTAGAGAGAATTATTTATTTCAGCTTTTATTTCTTTCATCACATTCCCAGTGGGTCACAAGTTTACATACACTCAATTAGTATTCGGTAGCATTGCCTTTAAATTGTTTAATTTGGGTCAAACGTTTCAAGTAATCTTCCACAAGCTTCCCACAATAATTTGGGTGAATTTTGGCCCATTCCTCCTGACAGAGGTGGTGCAACTGAGTCAGGTTTTTAGGCCTCCTTGCTCACACACACTTTTTCAGTTCTGCCCACACATTTTCTATAGGATTGAGGTCAGGGCTTTGTGATGGCCACTCCAATACCTTGACTTTGTTGTCCTTAAGCCATTTTGCCACAACTTTGGAAGTATGCTTGGGGTCATTGTCCATTTGGAAGACCCATTTGCGACCAAGCTTTAACTTCCTGACGGATGTCTTGAGATGTTGCTTTAATATATACACATCATTTTTCTATTTTGTGAAGTGCACCAGTCCCACCTGCAGCAAAGCACCCCCAAAACATGATGCTACTACCCATGTGCTTCACGGTTGGGATGGTTTCTTTTGGCTTGCAAGCCTCCCCCTTTTTCCTCCAAACATAACGATGGTCCTTATGGCCAAACAGTGCTAATTTTGTTCCATCAGACCAGAGGGCATTTCTCCAAGAAGTACGATCTTTGTCCCTATGTGCAGTTGCAAACCATAGTCTGGCTATTTTTATGGCGGTTTTGGAGCAGTGGCTTCTTCCTTGCTGAGCGGCCTTTCAGGTTATGTCGATATAGGACTCGTTTTACTGTGGATATAGATACTTTTGTACCTGTTTCCTCCAGTATCTTCACAAGGTCCTTTGCTGTTGTTCTGGGATTGATTTGCACTTTTCGCACCAAAGTATATTCATCTCTAGGAGACAGAACGTGTCTCCTTCCTGAGCGGTATGCCGGCTGCGTGGTCCCATGGTGTTTATACTTGCATACTATTGTTTGTACAGATGAACGTTGTACCTTCAGGCGTTTGGAAATTGCTCGCAAGGATGAACCAGAGTTGTGGAGGGCTACAATTTTTTATCTGAGGTCTTGGCTGATTTATTTTGATTTTCCCATGATGTCAAGCAAAGAGGCACTGAGTTTGAAGGTAGGCCTTGAAATACATCCACACCTCCAATTGACTCAAATTATATCAATTAGCCTATCAGAAGCTTCTAAAGCCATGACATAATTTTCTGGAATATTCCAAGCTGCTTAAAGGCACAGTCAACTAAGTGTATGTAAACTTCTGACCCACTGGAATTGTGATACAGTGAACTATATGTGAAATAATCTGTCTGTAAACAATTGTTGGAAAAATGTATTGTGTCGTGCACAATGTAGATGTCCTAACCGACTTGCAAAAATGATAGTTTGTTAACAAGAAATTTGTGGAGTAGTTGAAAAACGAGTTTTAATAACTCCAACCTAAGTGTATGTAAACTTCCGACTCCAACTGTATATAGATATTTAATATGTATTTAGGATCATATGATTGTTCACTTTTTAGTTGACATTTTTTTAACCAGCCACCTTTCTGTTCTATAGAATAGCCTGAGATTCAGTGACTATACATCACCACCTGATAGATACACATCTGATGTATAGTTGGTTGTAAAGAGTCACTGGTAAATGTGTTCTGATGCAGATTACCATACCACTCATTGCATAAATCTCCCTAAGCCTTTCTCTGCATTACAGCATTAAACAATGGTAGAATGATGGCAGCCTACAGTACTAGGGCTTATAGCAGCACATCATTATATAATGGCAAAATTATGATCACATTCACTAAAGCTGGGCTTATCTGCTGACACAACATAACCGGGGAAATGTGTGTCCTCAGGCTCTCTCTATTCTGAAAGGCAGAGACCCCCAGTCCTGCTCCTCTAGAGCCACAGTAGTATTGCATGTTTTTGTCCCAGCTTAGTGCCATCACACCTGACTCAGTTAATCAACTGATCATTGTCCCCTTGATTAGCTGAATCATGTGTTTTTTTGCTGAGTTGGAACAAAAACATGCAGTCTGCAGCTCTCAAGGAGCAGTGTTGAGGATCACTGCTCTAAAGGCCTTATCTGTTTGCTGTCTGGACAGAGTTTCTCAGTTCACACCAGTGCCTTTTGATCACTTCATGACATTTGTAATGAATAAATCAGTACCTATTGCCATGGCAATAATAATCCCCATTGGTTAATCAGTATCTGATTAAAGGTAGGAATGAAGGCCAGTGGACAGTGCAGCCCTTGAGGATGAGAGCTGTCCACCCCTGGTTCACCTTCCTCTCCCTGCTTCCTCCCTGCTGCCTCCCTGGCGATCCAGTGACTCACCCCATGTTTATGCATTAAAGCAGGTGAACTTCAAGGTCAAGCATATCTTTGATCGGAACAAAGTTCTGCATCATTAAAAAACATTGACATTTCTGAAGCGTCCTGTCCATAGCCATTATTAGACAGGAGTGCTTGATTATTGGTTTAGTCCCAGGCTGTGTGATCTGTGAATGAATAACAGGACTTTTAAATCACCAGTTCTCTGTAGTCTGAATGGATTTAACACGTCTTAGCCTCGACTCTCAGCCATCACTGGCTCAAACCTTATTGAGTTTAATGTTGGACACACACCAGGGGAGAACGACTTCTCCCTCTCATTGAAGCCAAAGATGTTCAAGGCCAACCGCGGTCCTGCAGGCTGTTGTTTTCAGAAAGGCAGGATCCCCCATTATAGTGAATGAGAAAATGGCAATCTTCTTGAGAAATGTTCATGTAAATGAACAAAAAAGTCTAAGACAATCATGGTGCCAATAGTTGCTTTTATTACACCAGATGTACACTACATGGCCGAATGTATGTGGACACCTGCTCGTCGTATATCTAATTTCAAAGTCATCAGCATTAATATGGAGTTAGTCACACTTTAATGCTATTACAGCCTCCACTCTTCTGGGAAGGCTTTACACTAGATGCTGGAACATTGCTGCGGGGACTTGCTTCCATTCAGCCACAAGAGCATTAGTGAGGTCGGGCACAGATGTTGGGCCGCTAGGCCTGGCTCGCACTCAGCTCTTCAGTAAGGCCATTCATTCTACTGCCAATGTTTGTCTATGGAAATTGCATGGCTCTGTGCTCGATTTTATACACCTGTAAGCAACTGTTGTGGCTGAAATAGTAAAATCCACTAATTTGAAGGGGTGTCCACATACTTTAGTATATATAGTGTATGTCCTTGAACCGATTATTGTAAAATCGTACACAGAATAAGTTCTAAGGATAATTTAGATTCTAACAGCAGCCTGCAGTACCCCGGTTGTTCTCCAACTTGAGATAGTCAATAAGATAGGGAAGCACTGAGCTAGCCTGCAACATCACTTCCTGGACTAGCTCAATCTGCGTATATTATGTCTCCAGAAGACACCATTTTAGCAAGCTAAAAACTTACTTCCTTGCCTTTAAATGTGCTATTGAGTCTTCACATAAGAATGAATAGTGTTAAGTAATCGATGGCTTTATCCATTTATATTTACAATCGGACACACACTCTCACACACACACTCCCACGCGCTCTCTCTTTCTCTCTCTGTCTCTCTCTCTTTTTCTCTCTCGTTCTCTCTCTCTCTCTCTCTTTCTCTTTCTCTCTCTCTCTTTCTCTCTTGTTCTCTCTCTCTCTCTCTCTCTCTCTTTCTCTCATTGTCTCTCTATCTCTGACTATTATTTTCTATCTGTATTATTCATTCCTCTATTCCTGTTATCAGGTATTTATTTTGTATAAACTAACAATCTTTTGTATTTGTTTTAATCAACAGTTATCTGTGTGTGTGATAGTGTCTACACCAGATCACTGCCCTACTCTATTGCTCTGGACACTTAGCCTTATCACAGACATGAACCAGTACCTAAACAAACCAGGATATCAGAGCCAGCCGGACACAGACACACGCACGGCTGCACCCTACGCAAGCACACACACAAACACACAAAGTTGTCTCAAACATAGGGCTGTTATTGTTTGGTATTTTAGATAATAATAACAATAATAGTCCTCATCATAATAATAATTAGGTGGGTGCTTATATTAGTCCTATTTCATGTGCTTTTGGAAATGTATTTTTTTGCATATCCCAACTCCCCCTCAGACACCCTCGGAGAGTGGGGTTATGGCTAGGGTCAGCCATTATCAATGGCAACCCTGGAGCAATTAGGGTTAAGCTAAGCTACCTTGCTCGAGGGCACATGGACAGGGGTGTAAGTGTGATCCTTTAAGCTGTATGACTGGTATGTCTCTGATGATGTCGTACCACTTTTAGGATAAGCATGTTTGTTTAGACAGAAAGAGGGATAGAAGGGGAGGGTATAAACATGATTTTATTTTATTTAACCATTATTTAACTAGGCAAGTCAGTTAAGAAGAAATTCTTATTTACAATAATGAATAAATGAATAAAAAATAATAATCTACCCCCCCTCTCTCACTCTCTCTCGCTCTCTCTCTGTCCCTTTCTTGATCTGTTCTTCCTGTTTATCAGTTCACAGAGGAGTACCTGCGGAAGATCCCGGGTTCTGATTGGCCGCGTGTGATCGTGGTGGCTGATGGGTCGTGTGGGGACTCATGCTCTGTGCTGGGTATCAGCTCTGACTACACTGTAGAGTCCTGCCACGCATACGGGGCTAATGCCACTATAGAGAGACTGGACCAGAGACAGGTCAGACAAGCGCGCGCGCGCACACACACACACACACACACACACACACACACACACACACACACACAGATCAAACAGAGCCCTGGTGGTTCACAGCTGAATGCAATACAGTATATAACTCCTATATAAACCATATCTCTGTAGAATGGCCATAAGGACTGTCTATACTAGCAATATGGCCCTGTTCCATGTTGGTCTGTCAAACCTGCCCTTGGTGTGTTTATGGTAATCTGAACATCTCCTTAAGTACACTGTATAGAGCTTATTGTACTCTATGGGAACATTGAGATCCATCCATAGATAAAAGTAGTCAGTGACAGGCTGAAGCCCCTTTTGAATTATATTGATGCTATCAGGTGTACAGCAGGTGTTACTGTACTGTATGTCAGGCTTGTCAGGCCCTCAGGCCGTGTATTGTCTTGATCCTCATCTGTTACCTGACTGATGGATATATGAATGTGATGTCATCAGCTCTGGTGTTCCTGGGCCAAAGGTCATCTGTCATGGCAACCAGAGAGTGGATGGTGTGATGAGTTAGTGGTGTTACTGGGAGCAGCAGAGGGGAGGAAGGAAGGAAGAAATGAATGACGGGATAATGAAGGAATAGAAGAAACAGAGGAAACAGAGGAAATACAGACAGGATGATGACATAGGCAGCTATCAGCACAACAAGATCTGCTATGCAACAGCGGTCTCCTCTATCTGTATGAACTCTGATGTGTTTGCTGTGTGTCTTTAAAGAAAAGATTCACTTAATTTGAACAAATCAATGTTTTTGATGTAAATTGTGTGTTATGGAAATGCCCAGACACTTTTTTTGCAATCTCCCTTGTTTTTGAGAAACTTACCCCACCAGAGATATACTTTCTCATGCTCGTTCAGCAGTTACAGTTAGAGATAAAACATGAACAAAGGAAACAACTACATTCTCAGTGTAGTGGGACTTGAGCGATACTTCTTTCTGTGGTCATGCGCATACTACATGGAGAAGCAGCACAGCTGGATAGGGGGAACCACTCAGGTCACACAAAATGGAACATAACGTTGTGGATAAAGTTTGGAATGACACAATTTCATGTGTACAAGTGTACATCTAACGACCATACTGAGAGTGTTGCAGTTTGTAAAAGGACGTACAGTACTGGGTGTTTTTGGAGCCTTTGTTCATGTTTTATCTCTGCCCCTATAGCTGCTGAACGAGCATGAGTAACTATATTGCTGGTTGGGAAAGTTTCTCAAAGACAAGTTAGAGGCACTTCTATACTGCAACATGCCATTTTCCTTTCATGTGAAATGAATGTTTTATAAAACTGAAAGTCAACTAAACTTGGGTTCATTATAGGTACAATTCTGGCACCAGAAATGTCTTCATTCATGATGATTCTCTCTTACTGGGTCTAGAACATAATTCTCAGTACTCTAAAATAGCCTACTCTCATTATCTTCTTTCCTTCAACTGCATTGACATGAAACAACTGGTCTGGTGAATGCAAATTGTAGATATAATAGGCATCCACTATATTGCTTACACATTGGCTAGGTTTGATCAGTGAAGATGGTGAGCAGATGAAGCCCTTCTAGACAATTTAGATGGTCTCCTAACTAATAAACAGACACAGCCTCTTGGCTGCCCTGCAGGGAGAGATAAGCACCTGGATCATATTTACATAAGCAGTCATCACATGTCCTGCATAGCTAACCAGACACCAGGAAAAACACTGATAAGACACAGTTTATTCTCATAATAAAGAAGACAGGGCTGTGGGCACAGATGTAATAGCAATGCAAACAATGTAAAACACAAATATGAGAGAGACAGAGAACGAGAGAGCGCGCGCGAGAGAGTTAAACCACTTGTTCTATCCAAGGCTATGTCAGGTCAGTGTTTCATAAGGTTGAGCAGTAGCAGTGATGTGTCACATCTGTTTCTCAGAGACCTGTTTGCATTCATCATGGGTTTACTCTGTTCTCTTATTGTGCTCCAGCTACATCCTCTCCACAGTGGCAGATTCACACAGCTGTGACTTCCAATCACTACTTAATTTATCTATCTCTCGCTGGCCGTTTCCGTTAGTTAATGAATTTAGCTCAGAGGATATGACCTGTTTACCCACCCCGCTCTCTCCTCTGCAGTGGTAAAACACTGTTGGATTACACTGGTCTGGTTCATGTCATTGATGTGAATTTAGATCAATTATGGGGGGGGGGGGGGGGGGGGGTTAAAGGATAAAACACCCTTTTGGGGTGGAAAAGGGGTCAGATGTGTGAAAAAGAAAGAGAGAGATGAAGAAAGAGATGGAGAGTGAGAGCTAGAGAGATAATACACATGCACATAGAAAGAGAGAGGGTGAGAGAGGTGGAGAGCAGAGAGAGGAAAAGGGTGGTATAGAGGGCAACATCAAGTGAGATATAAATATTCAATATCTGAAGCACATTTACTGTACTAATACCATGTCATAATTAGTTAATTGTTGCTATTTAAGGGAGAATCAACTACGGGCTATGCGTTCTATGAAAAATAATGAATGATATGGAAGGTGTGAACTAACCTTCCACGGAGAACGCATAGAGCCCCGAGTTGAGAACGCATAGACTACTGAGTTGATTATCCCTTTTATACCATGCCTACAATTTAACACATTTGCTGCAAGAAATTGGTTCATTTGCAGGTAAAAATATGTTCAACTTCCACTGAGGTAGCTAGCACAGCTACATTAGTTGCCTTGGTAACCAAACAAACAGACTTGCTTGTTTAGCTAACCAGACCATCAGTCCTAGGGCGCATTCGTAAATTCGCTCTGGCTATCTACTCCAATTTCAGAGCACTCTCATTTGAGTGTGCAAAAGCGCAGAATAACAGAAGAATTTACGAACGTACCCCTAGCTGGCTGTTATGAAAATCGAATTTAACAATGTCAATAATATTGTCAATTCAACTTATGCTTTCAAAAGAAGCTCAAACATACACTGAACAAAAATATAAACGCAACATGCAACAATTAGTTACAGTTATAAGGAAATCAGTCAATTGCAATAAATACATTTCTATGGATTTCACATGACTGGGGATACAGATATGCATCTGTTGATCACAGATACCTAAAAACTTATTTGGGATAGGGGGCAGCATTTTCACTTTTGGATGAATAATGTGCCTAGAGTGAACTGCCTCCTACTCAGTCCCAGATGCTAATATATGCATTATTATTATATGCATACAATATTGGATAGAAAACACTCTGAAGTTTCCACAACTGTTTGAATGATGTCTGTGAGTATAACAGAACTCATATGGCAGGCAAAAAACTGAAAAAAAATCTAAACAAGAGGTGGGAATTCTGAGGTTTGTAGTTTTTGAACTCACCCCTATCGAATACAGAGTGGGATGTGGGTTATTTTGCACTTCCTAAGGCTTCCACTAGATGTCAACTGTCTTTAGAACTTTGTTTCAGGCTGCTCCTGTGAAGGGGGGCCGGATGGGAGCTGTTTGACTAAGGGGTCTGCCTGCAGCCTCGTTCTCAGTCACACGCTATCACATGAGAGGTATCTCTCGTTCCATTGCTTTTCTACAGACAATGGAATTCTCCGGTTGGAACATTATTGAACATTTATGATAAAAACATCCTAAAGATTGATTCTATACTTAGTTTGACAAGTTTCTTCGACCTGTAATAAAACTTTTTGAACATTTCGTCCGACTGGACCTGAACGCGATTTTGGATTTGTTTACCAAATGCCCTAACAAAAGAAGCTATTGGACATAAATGAACATAAATGATGGACATTATCGAACAAAACAAGCATTTATTGTGGAACTACGATTCCTGGGAGTGCATTCTGATGAAGATCATCAAAGGTAAGTGAATATTTATAATGCTATTTATGAAGAATGTTGACTACCCAACATGGCGGATATTTCTCTGGCTGGTTTGGGCTCTGAGCGCCATTCTCAGATATGCTTTTTCCGTAAAGTAAAAAAAAAATCTTACACAGCGGTTGCATTAAGGAGAAGTTTATCTAAAGTTCCACGCATAACACTTGAATTTTCATCAACATTTATAATGAGTATTTCTGTGAATTCATGTGGCTCTCTGCAATATCACTGCATGTTTTGGAACTACTGAACGTAACACACCAATGTAAAATACGATTTTTGGATATAAATATGAACTTTACCGAACAAAACATACATGTATTGTGTAACATGAAGTCCTATGAGTGTCATCTGATGAAGATCATTAAAGGTTAGTGATTAATTTTATCTCTATTTGTGCTTTTTGTGACTCCTCTCTTTGGCTGGAAAAATGGCTGTGTTTTTTCTGTGGCTTGGTGGTGATCTAACATAATCGTTTGCGGAGCTTTCGCTGTAAACCATTTTTGAAATCAGACACTGTGGCTGGATTAACGAGAACGTTATCTTTAAAATGGTGCCTAATACTCGTATGTTTGAGAAATTTGATTTATGAGATTTCTGTTGATTTGTATTTGGTGCCCTGCAATTTCATTGGCTGTTGGCGAGCGGAACCCAAGTCCTAGACAGGTTAAGGTAGGGGCGTGTCAGTATCTGGTATGACCACCATTTGCCTCATGCAGCGCGACACATCTCTGTCGCATAGAGTTGATCAGGCTGTTGATTATGGCCTGTGGAATGTTGTCCCACTCCTCTTCAATGGCTCTGCAAAGTTTCTGGATATTGACGGGAACTGGAACACGCTGTCAAACACGTTGATGCACAGTATCACAAACAGGCTTAACAGGTGACATGTCTGGTGAGTATGCAGGCCATGGAAGAACTCTGACATTTTCAGCTTCCAGGAATTGTGTACAGATCCTTTCGACATAGGGCCGTGCTTTATGCTGAAACATGAGGTGACCGCAGAGGATGAATGACACGACAATGGGCCTCAGGATCTCGTGCATTCAAATTGCCATTGATAAAATGCAACTGTGTTCGTTGTCCGTGGCTTATGCCTGCCCACACCATAACCCCACCTTCACCACGTGGGGCACTCTGTTCACAACATTGACATCAGAACACCGCTCTCCCACACGACACGTCTGCCATCTGCCTGGTACAGTTGAAACCGGGATTCATCGATGAAGCGCCCACTTCGCCAGTGGCCATCAAAGGCAATTCGATATTGGGAAGGTGTTCCTAATGTTTGGTATACTGTGAGTATAGCCATTGAATTATACCGTGCTGTGATACTGTGCGTTATAGGGAAATAATGCTTGCTCTATAATGCCCTTCACACCATTCAGAAACGAGTATTCAACGATGACATGGTTTAAACAGTTTTACAGGATAAGAACATATCATTGAATCTATGAAGGTTTTTTAACAGTTCTCCCTAAGTAGTTTTATGTTATTTCTATACTGATGATGGTAAGTATGACAGTAATCTTTTCTCTCAGCACTCTAAATTAATCTAAATTAAATCCATCTGTTGCTCCCTCTCTCTCTTCCTCTATATCTCTTACTTACACACACACACACACACTGACATCCCTCTCCTTTTCATCTCCAGGTGCCCACCCCAGAGATCCGAGCCCACAGCCTGTTCTTCGACTTGTCTGCGTACGGAGTGGAGGCTCTCAGGGAGCCGAAAAGCTCTGCCGTCAAGCCAGGGTTCCACCTCAAGATCTACGGAACCTTCCGGAACCGCTACATGGCTCTGGTCTGCCCTGCCTCAGACACCAAGATGGTCCGCTTCCTCCGACACACAGCTAACTCCTCGGTAAAGACCCTAGCAGGCACTGTCTATTTCTGATGACAGCACAGAGCATCCGTTCCATACCAATTCCCTGCACATTTCCCTAGGACCTGGGATGGGACCACTAGCCAACACCTAGAGCTAAGACCTATTCTTCAGGCTTGCCACAGTCTGCTTACCAACATAAATAAGCTGAGGTTTAGAAAACAAATGGACAGAAAATGAATCAATCAATCATCCAATAATGAATGCTGTGATCACAGTATGTTTTCTGTGCCCTTCCATGCATGTGTGTATGAGCCTTGGCTCCCTGCTTGGCCAGACTAATGTACTGTATTTCTAATAATAACCCTGGCCACAGAGTCGCTTTTTACACCTACTTACCTCACACCTTTCTTCCAGCACATGACCCCTGACCACACTGTGTTAGTCTGTTGAGTACACAGAGCAAAGCCCTGTGTGTGTGTATGTCTCTGTGTGTGTGTGTGTGTGTGGCTGGAGGGGCCATCTGTACACTCTTAGAAAAAAGGGTTACAAAAGGGTTCTTTGGCTGTCCCCATAGGAGAACCCTTATTTTATTCCATGTAGAACACACACACGTATGCTGTTACTTGGTTACGGATGACTGTCTTGGTGTGGGCCGAAGGACAGATGAGTGGAGAGCACAGCAGTGTCACAGAGAGAGAGAGGAAGAGAGTAGAAGAGAGAGAAAGGAAGAAGGGGGGGAATCATTCATTTCATGGCTGTAATCGTTTTACAATCGACGTGATAACAGAGCAGACGTCAGAGGAGGGTCAGAGATGTGTTTTCTACTGTTCTTTTTCAAGTTTCACTGTCTTCCAGAACATCAATGGATAAGATTAAAATGTCCTGATTATATTCCTGTACAATTGACTCTGGTAGGTACCGCAGTTTGTTTGTATGGCAGAGGTAGCTCACTGGGCTGTGCTCTTGGTTTGAGCAACAAATCTGAGCCCATGAGCTAACATGGTTTTGCACTGACAACTTGGGCTGTCAGTTACAGTCACTCAGGTCCCTCTTTTTCTCTAAGAGGATCTTCAGTTGCTTTGTCTTTGTCTTGGCCACACCAGATTTCTTTATCCAGCCCTTGGCTGGCTGGGTGGGTGGTGTTTCTGTTTGACTATAAAACTGTAGTGTGTAACTTTTCAACCCAAAACCAACCACCACTGACCAATCAAACAATACCAAGTTTACAGTGCAACCTGACCACCAAGGCCCAATCTCCATGGGGTGTCACAGCATTTACAGGCTTGTGTGGGGGATGAGACCAGTGTAAATAAGACAGAATTCCTGAGAGGACCACAAAATGTTTTTGCATATATTAATTCAGAGTTCACCCTGTACAGATACAAGTAACCACAGAGATCATACATCAATATACTGTAGAGAGCATCAGAGTTATCCTCAGTGAACAACTTTCAGATAGAGTAATACTATAGTATCCATCTCTGGTATCTATCAAATTCAATAGTCAGTCTCTGGATACTGTACCAGAGAGAAACATTTTGACCACTCAGAAAGGCGAAGGGCTGACTAGTCCTTGGGCATTGTCCTTTGTTCCTGGACTTTTTGCCATGCAACTCCAGGTAACAGTGCACACATAAATTAGGGGCGAGCCTACAAAACACATTCTGTTCCATGACTCATCTCTGGTTTCCTCTCCCTCCAGATCATGAAGAACATCTTCCACCAGTCGTTTAATGCGTATAAGACCGACATCGAGCCCCGTCTCAACGACCTGACACTGCACCGCATGCAGTGCAGTAGACGTCTATTTGACATCCAGCTGTCTCACCGGAGAGTCAGTGCCGCCTACATAGAGGGAGACAATGTGTCTGTGACCGTGGAGGGGGAGGCGGTACGGGTGCTCAACTTCGACACAGGTACACGCAAACGCCCTGACATCAGCTTACATTGGTACACAAAAAAGTTCTGGCTTCACTTGTCGCAGTGCTCAACTTCTGTGGTATCACTAATGCAGGTATGTGTAACTCCTTTACTTCATCATCATCATCATCATCATCAACAGAGTGCTTGGTTTTCCCATAGGTAAAATAAATCACCCTTGTTGTCAAGGGGTCCCTATTTTTAGAGCATGAAGACACTTGAGAAGGAGAGAGAAATGGATGGATGAGATGAAGTGGTGTGACTCACTACTGTACTGAATGCCATTTTAGCCTCTGAAAATCAATTTCTCCATCTCTCTGAGGTTGCTTTTTACTTTACAACATTTCAACATCTTTTAGAGTACCCGTCAGTGTCTTTCAGGCTACGTGTAACCGTTTTTATTAATGAGGGGTTTATGAAATGAATAACGCCTTTTGATATGTGTTTTATCGCTCATATTTTCAGTATCTATGATAAGAGTACAATATAACATCTCTCCCAAGACCTCATGATTTCAGATTCATCTTCTCACTATGTTTGATAGATATTCAACTCACAGCACTGATAAAATGTATCTTTGTCCCCCCCCCCCCCGCCCCCCCTTCTCCTCCGACCAGGTTGTGGGGTGAACCTGGGGATGAGGGGTCTTGAGTCCTTGGGAACATTTATCTACCACACGGCCACGGCTGTGGACCAGAATGACATGTTGGAGGCCCTGTCCGCCAAGATCCAGCACTCCAGACAGGTGGCCGAGACCTTCAGGCAGACTGGTCTGGCACACACCATGTTCGAGTGACACACAGTGACACAAGGGGGCGGAGTGGGACACTGTCTCTAGAGTCCCTGTTTCAGCTGAAAGAGAAAAGTGGCTTTTATATTAAATGTAAAAAAGCTGCTTTACCACCGTTGGCCCATGGATCAGGAGCACAGAGAGGGTTCTGAACAGGAAACATACTCTATGGATGAATGTACAGGAGGTTGGTGGCACCTTAATTGGGGAAGACGGGCTCGTGGTAATGGCTGGAGTGGAATAAGGGGAATGGTATCAAATAAATCAAACACATGATTTCCAAGATCTATAGCCTTTATGTATGGTCTGCCGTGAGGACCAAAGCGCATATGTCAGTGTTTCATTTCAGGGATGGGAGTGTCTCGGTGTTCTACAGTGGCTTCCTTCCCTTACCTTCCATCATCCAACCAATCCTGTAGTTTCAGATAGATGGATGATGGACAGGAAGCTGTTAAAGAGCATTGAGATGCAGTCTTGCACTTGATGTTCTGTGGGTTTAACTGAAACTTGAATTGTGTGATGGAGTTTCTTTTTTTCCGGTGGAGTGACCTGTTTTGTGAGATATTCAGTACAGTATGTTCTAATTCTGTGTTTTTGACACCTTTGGTATGTGCCTGGTGCATCGTACAACTCACAAACCTTGGCCATTAGCCAGAAACAAATGGCTTCTGTTGTTACAAACCCTTTACTGCTGAATAATGTTTGAGTAGCTTTTAAGATTCTAGAACTGCCTCTGATTAGGACTTTTAGTATTGTTGAAGGAAGCTGAGTGGCAGGCTGAAAACGTCTGGTCCCTCTCATCTCCACTAATATAAAAAGGCAGGATAGATGAACGCAATATGTGCAGATAAAGGGAAGGCGACAAAGAGAGGAAGCCAGTTTGTACTTTTGGGATTATGCACCCATAGTTCCACAGGAAGATGTGGAAGGAGCTTATTATGGCAGTATGTTCCAATGGGGAAGAAGAGAATTGACTAAGTAGTAACACGTGGGAGAAGGTATCATGTTGAAGTGCCATAAGTACTGGCTCAATCAGTCGTTACCACACCGGACTGATACAAGTGAAGATTGTACTCTTTCTATGGATATTGTTTGTTTGTTTAATAAAATATATGGTCTTTCAAATCACAGGTTTCTATGTACAGTATGTAGTTCATGGTTAGGTGATAATGCCATCTAGTGGTATTTTAGACGTTAGGACATAATTCTGTATCACAAGAGAGGCTTTGCACTATTAAAAGTGTAATACTGCTCCCCCCACCAACTAAATATTGTAAAAAAATAACTCAAATAAAACACACAAGGATTAGGTTTAATGTACACATATTTGCATTATGCACTGTAAAGACAAGAGTATACTGTACATTTAACCACCAGTATCAGGAGCATGGCCGTGCTTACCTGTTCCTAGTATCTACACTCTATCCAAGCTCCACAACCACAGTTAAGAGCCTACTGCCCCTAATCGTAGAAAAGAAAACACTAGAAACTTAAACCTTTGACCCTTCATACAAAAGGTGTGTTAAGTTTGTACAACCGATTAACCCATCAACCACTCAATAGTTTATTACCTCCTCTTGAGTAGTTTGCTGTGTAGTCTATTGTCCGTATGAAGGAGTTTTGGTTATGGAATGTTTGTTTGATGCTGGACATGGGCTGCATTGCTCTCCATCTCCTCTAGAGGACGTTATTGGACATAGTAGTGCTTGATGAACTATTGTTCTATCTCTCTTTCTCACCTTGGTGAAGGCTCATATCAGGCGTCGTAGCACAGCCTCCTTTCTCTGAGGACACAGTCTGGTCACCTGACCCACAAAAGCCCAGTAATCAGGACATGATGTGAGGCTGCTGGGACCACACACGCTAGTTGCTGATGCTTTCAACATCTTTGATGAACTTAAGAGGTTGAAGATCCTAAAGTAAGCCATGATATGATTTAACGTGGGTATATGGTCTGACTGAAACTCACCTGCATCAGCACACAGAGATGGTTCATGTTCTGAGATACTGAGGTCAACCTCTCCGTCCTTGGCACTCAGAACAGGCTCCTGCAGAGAGAACGAAACAGGGAGAGAGAGAGAGAGAGTAGGAGAGAGCTATCAGTTGCAATTTAGTGACATTTTATCTCTGTAGTCAAATTATGGTTCTTTATCTGATCTCTCTTACCTTGAGTTTCTCCATCCAGGTCCTCAGTAGAGAGTAGTAGAAGTATGTGTGGATCTGACTGTGACCAGTAGAGCCCAGGCCACTCACTGCTATTCAGCTCCTCCTGTCAAATCAAGGGTTCTTATATCTGTCTTGTTTCACACATGTACAAGTGTCTAACCTGTACAAGTGTGTGTGGTGTGAAATGAAAATGTGTTTGTTGCATATCCCACTCAGACACCCGCTGAGAGTAGGGTCACAACCAGAGGGATTAGCAATTATTGACGGCAACCATGTAGCAATAGGTTTAAGTGCCTTGCTCAAGAGCAGATTGACAGATTTTTACCAGCTAGTCAGCTCGGGATTTGAAATAGCAAGCTTTTGGTTACTGGCCCAGCGTTCTTAACCGCTAGGCTACCTGCCGCACCTGTCAGTCATCAAAGAGAGACAGAGTAGCCCATGACAGATTAAGGTATCCCATTCCCATATGTTCATATCATAGTATGGTAAATTCTATTACATTTTAGTCAATTCAGGAGGGCCCAAATGTTGAGATCCGGGGAACAAGCTTTAGGAGCTTAGCAACTTCCTGGCAGATCTAGATTCAATCCGATCTGCCTTATCCAGCAATACCAACAACTGCAGAGCAGTCTTATTGTTTTTATTAAGGCGATGTTGGAGGTGTAACTGTGTTGGAGCTGTCAATTCAGCAAGCGGCTCCCGGTATTATACCTATCACGGATATTGCCACTGGATGCACAGAGTAGCATTAGTACTATAAATCCTATGCAGCCTTCATGCATGTTGTAATCTACACCTATTTTGTTATATGAGTTTCAACTTGAGTCTCTTTATTTCTATATAACCTAGACACCATCTCGCTCTGAACTGTAAACGCAGGTGGGATTTAAGGACAGGTGTGGTTTTGTGACAGTGACGGCAAGATAATGGCGCCGGAGGGGATGGCCGCCGTTTTACGGGCTCCTAACCAATTGTGCTATTTTGTGTTTTTTTCACGTTGTTTGTAACTTATTTTGTACATAATGTTTCTGCCACCGTCTCTTATGACCGAAAAGAGCTTCTGGATATCAGGAAAGGCTCAAATCCCCATCATTCACATGAAGAAAACGCAGATAAACTGGGTGAGCTCTGTTGAAGAATATCCTACCAACGGGACATTAAAAACAGTAATATCTTATGTTTCACCTAGTCGTGGCTGAACGACGACATGTATAATAAACAGTTGGCTGGATTTTCCATGCATCGGCAAGACATAACAGCTGCCTCTGGTAAGACAAGGGGTGGCTGTCTGTAGGGGTAGGTACTACTTGGCCACCAGCCCTGCCCAAGGCCCGACATTCTGCCCTCCCCTCCAGCATGCACCTCCAGAAAGGCAGGCAGGCAGGCTCAAGGACAAGGCCGTAAAATGGCCGGGCACACAGCAGGTGCACTACCTAGTTGATGATCATAATGAACACAGATAGCTTTAAGAAACAGATACAGTAACCCATGGGGTACTGAAGAGAGGGGAGGTTTGAGAGAGAGAGTGGGCACTGCTGAAGATTTTGACTAGAGTCATGATTTTTTTTTCATGACTCTAGTCAACTCATTAATTTTATTTGTTTGTTTGACCTGCTAGTGCTGGCCGTAATGAGCCCTACAGCAGGTTTGAAAGCCAATTTATGCTTGTATGCTTTATACCAATAGACATGATTGGTTGACGGTAGGTGAGGGCGGGAGATATAAACACAAACTCACTTCCTTGACAAATTACATCACAACAGCACTGTGCTGCTCCGAGAAGCTCAAGAAGTATGAATGCCCTGACTTCTGCAGAGGTCATACCATCGTGCTAAATGCAGTTGTCGGATTGGCCTTTAAGGGCCAATTTATGTTTGATACGAACATGTGGTTTGAAACTCCGTAAGGAGGGTGTGACACAGCTTTGTAGAACCAAAACATTACACAGCCTCTGCTCAACAAACTCAAACTCGAAAACAAATCCTTTGGTGGACTGCAATTAGTGAAGGACTGTGCGAATCACCTTGCGTGGCTACCCAGACTCCTTTCTCCGTTCAAACGCTATGCCGCGCCCACAGACGCAGCAGAATAATTTAGTTTGATTCGTCAGGCTACTTAACACCCTCAAAGCAGTCAAGCAATGCATTCCGCAAAGAGTCGTTCACAATCTAGTCCGGTTGCTGCCACAACTAGACCTAATTTCAAATGTATCAATAAAAAAATTGTATTTGTATACCTAGCAATCAACAAATGTACATTGTTTAAAGCACATTTTTACAAGTCTATCACAATAGGAGCCAATTTAAGGTTGATCCCAAAATGCGAGATCCCACTGATTATGCAGTGGCTCCCGTGCTTTCTTCGATTCTAAGCAGCTTTCAAACACTGACCTTTACTGAACACCGTACTTACAAATATAGTTAGGCCGGTAGCTTAGAGCAGGGAACATAGGGAGGTGAGGGTATGAGGTTCAATCCCATTGAAGACATTATTTTGTGAAACCACACTTTCTGCACTGTTGTTCAAATCATTTGTTTTATTTAGTATAGTATACGATTCTGTCTTAAGCATCCTAAATAATGCCATGGTGTTACGACTTCTGCCGAAGTCGAAGCCTCTCCTTGTTCGGGCGGTGCTCGGCAGTCAACGTCACCGGTCTTCTAGCCATCATTGATCCATTTGTCATTTTCCATTGGTTTTGTCTTGTCTTCCTACACACCTGGTTTCAATCCCATTCATTACCTGTTGTGTATTTAACCCTCTGTTTCCCCTCATGTCTTTGTCAGAGATTGTTTGTCATTCAGTGTTGTGTTGATGCGTGACGGGTCCTCGTACCCACTTTGTTTATTGTTACATTTAGTGTTTGGAGTATTAGTTTAGTTTATTGTTATTAGATAACTCCATTACATTGATTCTCCTGCGCCTGACTTCCCTGCCACCTATACACATGACTCTGACACATGGATTCAGTTTTTGAAAAATTGTCAACTTGAAAGCATGATGTAAACTTAGTATTTCAACTGATTATTTACATCTCATTTAGCAGATGCTCTTATCCATAGCAGTTAGTTAAGTTTCTTGCTAAAAGGCACATCAGCAGGTTTTTCAACTATTCAGCTTGGGGATTTGAACCAGTAACCTTTCAGTTACTGGCCCAATGCTCACATTTTCTAGGCTACCTGCCACCCTAGGCTAACAAAGGTAATGACTTACTGCTGTGCCACAAAGTTGTGATGGAAACAGAGGAGATATTTATTGCTGACCAGCAGATGTCACTAATGTGCATTGGGAACAGATAATAAAGCTGTGCATAATGAACTGCGTTTCAGCACAACTTGGTGACAGTGCAAAATCTTTCAGAAAGCCTTGGTTTCCCATCGCTACTGACAGTAAGTTAGAAAAAATGTAACATGAACTTTCCAGTGACTTACCACAGTTAAGTTACTGGAAAATGCACAGGAACTTCTTAACAGTGCTGCGCTTGCTTCTCACAAGCTCTTACAAAGATTATAGAACTGTGAGTGCACAAATGATGTGCTCAACATTCATCAACATGGTACAACACTTCCACTAATGGTTGGCACAAATACAACATATTTCAGGCCATGCCCCCAAATATGCGAATGAGCCTCCGAGAGCACATTGCTCCCACCTACATTTCAAAGTGCAGTGACTGTAACAACAAATCCTTTAACAACAATAACCTTAATTCAACAGTCAAAATTCTGTATTTTCACTGCAATTCGGTAGCTGGTAACTTACTGTCAAATTACAGGTAATTTTGGACAGTGTGTAATATAAGCAGACCTGAAGTATTGTATAACATTAGAACCTGTCATTGGTTCTGCCTGGAACCAGAGAGGTCTTCATGAAAGGGTTCTAAATAGAAGTCAAAAGGTTCCCCTACAGCAGGGATGGGCAGCTTTGATGGGGTGGGGGCCACCAAAAGTCTGAACTCATCTTGAGGGGCCACAGTGGCTCACGGTTCTGCAAACCCACATCCATACCCACACATGCAGTCTGAGCCAGCCCTAGCTTTTGGGGGCCATAAGCAGAGAGAAAAATGTTTAGTTTTAGAATACATTTCCTGCAATTCTACACATTTTGACATGGGCCATAGATAAAATGTTGCGATTTTAAAGCAAGTTTTCTGCAATTCTACACATTTTTCCATGGGGCAGAGAGAAGATTCAGGAATTTTATAACATACTACATGCAAGTCTACACATTTTGCCATAGGGTGGAGAGAAATATTTACAGTTTTTAAGCAAATTTCCTTAAATTCTACACATTTTGCCCTGAATTCTGCCATGTTAATATGACATCTGAGTAGAGTGAAAACAAAATCAATGGGGGTCCCCTGGTCGGTCATTTATTTAGCCGATGTCAGCTGACTGAGTGATTGTCAGTGACTAACATAAAAAGGGAAACTGCTGATGCTCATCCAAATTTTGAAATTGCACCTTGTGTATTATATTATTCTAACTCTCAAAAGTAAGTTTCTAAATGTCATTTTGTTTCTTTTTTCTTTTTTGGAAATTGATCTGCACAGGCCGACAGTTGCCCAACTCTGCCCTACAGGGACAAATCAAAGGGTTCTACGACAGGATTCTATGTAGAACCCAAAAGGGTTCCCCTACAGGGATAATTCAATTTTTTAGGCAAGTCAGTAAAGAACAAATTCTTATTTACAATGACTGCCTAGGAACAGTGGGTTAACTGCCTTGTTCATGATCAGATTTTTACCTTGTCAGCTCAGGGATTAGAACTAAGAACTATGAACAGATATACAGTTGAAGTCGGAAGTTTACATACACCTTAGCCAAATACATTTAAACTCAGTTTTTCACAATTCCTGACATTTGATCCTAGTAAAAATTCTCTGTCTTCGGTCAGTTAGGATTACCACTTTATTTTAAGAATGTGAAATGTCAGAAAAACAGTAGAGCTTTTATTTCTATCATCACATTCCCAGTGGGTCAGAAATTTACATACACTCAATTAGTATTTGGTAGCATTGCCTTTAAATTGTTTAACTTGGGTCAAACGTTTCAAGTAGCTGTCCACAAGCTTCCCACAATACGTTGGGTGAAATTTGTCCCATTCCTCCTGACAGAGCTGGTGTAACTGAGTCAAATTTGTAGGCCTTGCTCACACATGCTTTTTCAGTTCTGCCAACAAATTCTCTATAGAAAGGTCAAGGCTTTGTGATGGCCACTCCAATACCTTGACTTTGTTGTCCCTAAGCCATTTTCCACAACTTTGGAAGTATGCTTTGGGTTATTGTTCATTTGGAAGACCCACTTGCGACCAAGCTTTAACTTCCTGATTGATGTCTTGAGATGTTGCTTCAATATATCCACATAATTCTTCTTCCTCATGATGCCATCTATTTTGTGAAGTGCACAAGGCCCTCCTGCAGCAAAGCACCCCCACAACATGATGCTGCCACCCTCGTGCTTCACGGATCGGATGGTGTTCTTCGGCTTGCAAGCCTCCCTTTTATTCCTCCAAACATAACAATGGTCATTATGGCCAAACTGTTCTATTTTTGTTTCATCAGACCAGAGGACATTTCTGCAAAAAGTACAATCTTTGTCCCCATGTGCAGTTGCAAACCATAGTCTGGCTTTTTATGGCAGTTTTGGAGCAGGTGTTTATACTTGCGTACTATTGTTTGTACAGATGAACGTGGTACCTTCAGGCCTTTTGAAATTGCTCCCAAGGATGAACCAGAGTTGTGGAAGTCTACAATTTTTTTTCTGAGGTCTTGCCTGATTTCTTTTGATTTTCCCATGATGTCAAGCAAAGAGGCGCTGAGTTTGAAGGTAGTCCTTGAAATACATCCGCAGGTACACCTTCAATTGATTCAAATTATGTCAATTAGCCGATCATAAGATTCTGAAGCCATGACATAATTTTATGGAATTTTCCAAGCTGTTTAAAGGCACAGTCAACTTAGTGTATGTAAACGTCTAACCCACTGGAATTGTGATACAGTGAGTTATAAGTGAAATAATCTGTCTACACAATTGTTGGAAAATTTCCTTGTGTCATGCACAAAGTAGATGTCTTAGCCGACTTGCCAAAACTATAGTTTGTTAACAAGAAATTTGTGGAGTAGTTGAAAAACGAGTTTTAATGACTCCAACCTAGTGTATGTAAACTTCTGACTTCAACTGTAGCCCTTGGTTCACTCCAGGTTTGACTGCCCTTGACTAGCACAAAAACATCCTTTGGCGTACTGCATTAGCGTTGAATAGCCCCTGCAATATGCAACTTTTCAGGGAAGTTAGGAACCAATATACACAGGCAGTTAGGAATGCAAAGGTTAGCTTTTTCAAACAGAAATTTGCATCCTGTAGCACAAACTACAAAAAGTTCTGGGACACTGTTTAGTCCATGGAGAATAAGAGCACCTCCTCCCAGCTGCCCATTGCACTGAGGCTAGGAAACACTGTCACCACTGATAAATCTACAATAATCGAGAATTTCAATAAGCATTTTTCTATGGCTGGCCATGCTTTCCACCTGGCTACCCCTACCTCAGTCAACAGCTCTGCACCCCCCACAGCAACTTGCCCAAGCCTGCCCATTTCTCCATCACCAAAATCCAGATAGCTGATGTTCTGAAAGAGCTGCAAAATCTAGACCCCTACAAATTAGCTGGGCTAGACAATCTGGACCCTCTCTTTCTAAAATTATCCACCGCAATTGTTGCAACCCCTATTATTGGCCTGTTCAACTCTTTCGTATCGACTGAGATCCCTAAAGATTGGAAAGGGGCTGCGGTCATCCCCCTCTTCAAAGGGGGAGACACTCTAGACCCAAACTGTTAAAGACCTGTATCTATCCTACCCTGCTTTTCTACAGTCTTCGAAAGCCAAATTAACAAACAGATCACCGACCGTTTCGAATCCCACTGTACCTTCTCCGCTATGCAATCTGATTTCCGAGCTGGTCATGGGTGCACCTCAGCCACGCTCAAGGTCCTAAACGATATCAGAACCGCCAGCAATAAAAGATAATAGTGTGTAGCCATCTGTGCGGCCAAGGCTTTCGACTCTGTCGATCACCGTATTCTTATTGGCCGACTCAACAGACTTTCTCAAATGACTGCCTCGCCTGGTTCACCAACTACTTCTCAGATAGAATTCAGTGTGTCAAATCGGAGGGCCTGTTGTCCAGACCTCTGGCGAACTCTATGGGGGTGCCACAGGGTTCAATTCTCGGGCCGACTCTTTTCTCTGTATAGATCAATGATGTCACTCTTGCTGCTGGTGATTCTCTGTTCCAACTCTACGCAGGCGACACCATTCTGTATACTTCCGGCCCTTCTTTGGACACTGTGTTAACTAACCTTCAGACGAGCTTCAATGCCGTACAACACTCCTTCCGTTGCCTCCAACTGCTCTTAAATGCAAGTAAAACTAAATGCATGCTCTTCAACTCACCCGTCTAGCATCACTACTGGTGGTTCTGACTTAGAATATGTGGACAACTACAAATACCTAGGTGTCTGGTTAGACTGTAAACTCTCCTTCCAGACTCACATTAACCATCTCCAATCCAAAATTAAATCTAGAACTGACTTCCTATTTCACAAGAAAGCATCCTTCACTCATGCTGCCAACGGTACCCTCGTAAAACTGACTATCCTACCGATCCTTAACTTTGGCGATGTCATTTACAAAATAGCCTCCAACACTCTACTCAGCAAATTGGATGTAGTCTATCACAGTGCCGTCCGTTTTGTCACCAAAGCCCCATATACTACCCACCACTGCGACCTGTACGCTCTCGTTGGCTGGCCTTCGCTTCATATTCGTCACCAAACCCACTGGCTCCAGGTCATTTATAAGTCTTTGCTAAGTAAAGCCCCGCCTTATCTCCGCTCACTGGTTACCATAGCAGCACCCACCCGTAGCACGCACTCCAACAGGTATATTTCACTGGTCATCCCCAAAACCAACTCTTTCTTTGGCCGCCTTTCCTTCCAGTTCTCTGCTGCCAATGACTGGAACAAATGGCAAAAATCACTGAAGCTGGAATCTTATATCTCCCTCACTAACTTTAAGCATCAGCTGTCAGAGCAGCTTACCGATCATTGCACCTGTACACAGCCCATCTGTAAATAGCTGATAAGAGAATTTCCAATCCCAATGATAATAACAATCAATCATTAGCTCTGACCAATTCCCGAGGTTTGTAAGACCATGGGTATAATAATAATTAGTCAAAGACTCAGCTTATACAAAAGGTTAGTACAGTTTATTCAGAGAACGTTCTAAAGTCAAGAATACAAAACAATTCATTTTATACTGACTTCTCACGCCCACACATACACACAAACATACGCACACACATACACACAAACATACGCACACACATACACATAACATACACACACACATACACACAAACATACGCACACACATGTCCTGCTACGCACACACTGTCCTTCTCACTTCCCAGCCGACAGAGATAGTGACCTTGTCCTTGAGACGTACTCCCCCCGTTCTCTCCCAAACCTCTAGTCAGGTCGGCATCAAGCTCAGACAGTCTGTGTTTAAAATACCATAAAGGCATATTGTTTTACCCTAATTCTGACAAGGACTACACATTTATTGATTATGATTTCATACATTCTAATCAATTCCAAACAATGATATGTTTCAGGGCGGAATATTCTAATCATTCAATTAACAGACAATCCTCACCTTTCAATACCTCATCCCCATATTGATATTTATTTTTTGGTCCTTTGCACCCCAGTATCTCTACTTGCACGTTCATCTTCTGCACATCTATCACTCCAGTGTTTAATTGCTAAATTGTAATTATTTGGCCTATTTATTGCCATACATTTGCACACACTGTATATAGACTTCTCTACTGTGTTAGTGACTGTACGTTTGTTTATCCCATGTGTAACTCTGTGTTGTTTGTGTCGCACTGCTTTGCTTCATCTTGGTCAGGTTGCAGTTGTAAATAAGAACTTGTTCTCAACTGGCCTTCCGGGTTAAATAAAGGTGAAATAAAATAAAAAGAGATTCAATCTAGCAAACATCCAGTTACTGGCCCAATGCTCTAACCACCAGGTTACCTGCCGCCTCAGGTAGCCTAGACAAAATGAGGAACACAGAGGGTGTTCTGTAATGGAAGCCTCGCCAACATAATCCAGGTAGAATCAGGAATTCCCTAGGACAGCTGTCTAGGCCCCTTACTTTTTTCAATCTATTCTAATGACATGAAACTGGAAGTCATATATCCTGAGGCTGCACAATGGTCCAGTGGTCCAGTGGAAAAACACTGGACCATTGTGACTCTAACTTCCGGGATGCATAGAAGGCCCTCCCTCGCCCTCCTTTCGGCAAATCTGACCACGACTCCATTTTGCTCCTCTCTTCCTATAGGCAGAAATTCAAACAGGAAATACCCATGCTAAGGACTATTCAACATTGGTCTGACCAATCAGAATCCACGCTTCAAGATGTTTTTGATTGTGTAGCTTCTGAGAATAATATGGAGGTGTTCAAATCAAATCAAACTTTATTTGTCACTTGCGCCGAATACAACAAGTGTAGACCTTACCGTGAAATGCTTACTTACAAGCCAATTAACCAACAGTGCAGTTCAAGAAGAGTTAAGAAAATATTTACAAAATAAAATAAAGTAAAAAATTATAAAAAGTAACACAATAAAATAACAATAACGAGGTTATATACAGGGGGTACAGGTACAGAGTCAGGGTATAGGTTATTTGAGGTAATTTGCATATGTAGGTAGTGTCTATGCATAGATAATAAACAGTGAGTAGCAGCAGTGTACAAACAAATGGAAGGGGGAGGTCAATGTAAATAGTCCGGTGGCCATTTGATTAATTGTTCAGCAGTCTTATGACTTGGTAGTAGAAGCTGTTAAGGAGCCTTTTGGTCCTAGACTTGACGCTCCGGTACTGAGTTTATCAAGAAGTGTATAGGAGATTTTGTACCCACTGTGATTATTAAAACCTAGCCAGAAGCCGTGGATAGATGGCAGCATTCGCGCAAAACTGAAGGTATGAACCACTGCATTTAACCATGGCAAGGTGGCAGAATACAAACAGAGTAGTCAATCCCTCCGCAAGGCAATCAAACAGGCAAACGTCAGTATCAAGGCAAAGTGGAGTCGCAATTCAAAGGCTCAAACACGAAATGGATAAGTCAAGGTCTACAGACAATCACGGAATACAAAAGGAAAACTAACCACGTCGTGGACACCAGACAAGCTAAACACGTTCTTTGCCCGCTTTGAGGATAACACAGTGCCACCGACGTGGCCAGCTACGAAGGACTGTGGGCTCTCCTTCTCCGTGGCCGACGTGAGTAAGACATTTAAACGTGTTAACCCTTGCAATGCTGCCGGCTCAGACGGCATCCCTAGTTGCGTCCTCAGAGCATGCACAGACCAGCTGACTGGTGTGTTTACGGACATATTCAATCTCTCCATATCCCAGTCTGCTGTCTCCACATTCTTTAAGATGGCCACCACTGTTCCTGTAACCAAGAAGGCAAAGGTAACTTAACTAAATGACTATCGCCCCATAGCACTCACTTCTGTCATCCTGAAGTGCTTTGAGAGACTAATCAAGGATCATATCACCTCCACCTTACCTGTCACCCTAGACACACTTCAATTTGCTTACCACCCCAATAGGTCCACAGACGATGCAATCGCCATCACACTGCACACTGCCCTATCCCATCTGGACAAGAGGAATACCTATGTAAGAATGCTGTTCATTGACTATAGCTCAGAATTCATCACCATAGTACCCTCCAAACGAATCATTAAGCTCAAGGCCCTGGGTCTGAACCCTGCCCTGTGCAATTGGGTCCAGGACTTCTTGACGGGCCACCCCCAGGTGGTGAAGGTACTCCACTTCGCTGATCCTCAACACTGGGGCCCCATAAGGGTGCCTGATCAGCCCCTCCTGTACTCCCTGTTCACCCATGACTGCTTGGCCATGCATGCCTCCAACTCAATCATCAAATTTTCAGACGATACAACAGTTCAGTAGTAGGCTTGATTACCAACAACGACAAGACGGCCTACAGGGAGGAGGTGAGAGCTCTGGGCGTATGGTGTCAGGAAAAAAAACTCTCACTCAACATCAACAAAACAAAGGAGATGATTGTGGACTTCAGGAAACAACAGAGGGGGCACCCCCCTATCTACATCGACGGGACAGCAACGGAGAAGGTGGAACGTTTTAAGTTACTTGGTGTACAAATCACTGACAAACTGAAATGGTCCACCCACACAGACAGTGTGGTGAAGAAGGCACAACAGCGCTTTTTCAACCTCAGGAGGCTGAAGAAATTTGGCTTGTCACCTAAAACCCTCTCAAACTTTTACAGATGCACAATTGAGAGCATCCTGTCGGGCTGTATCACCACCTGGTACGGCAACTGCACCGTGCACAACCGCAGGGCTTTCTAGAGGGTGGTGAGGTCTGCACAACGCATCACTGGGGCAAACTACCTGCCCTCCAGGACATCTACAGCACCTGATGTCACAGGAAGGCCAAAAATATCATCAAGGACAACAACCATGCAAGCCACTGCCTGTTCCCCCCGCTATCATCCAGAAGGCGAGGTCAGTACAGGTGCATCAAAGCTGGGACCGAGAGACTGAAAAACAGCTTCTATCTCAAGGCCATCAGACCATTAAACAGCCATCACTAACACAGAGAGGCTGCTGTCTACATACAGGCTTGAAATCATTGGCCACTTTAATAAATGGAACACTAGTTACATTAATAATGTCACTTTAATAATGTTTATATATCTTGCATTACTCATCTCATATGTTAATACTGTATTCTATTCTATATATTGCATCTTAGCCTATGCCACTCTGACATTGCTCAACTACATATTTGTATATTCTTATTCCATTCCTTTACTTAGATTTGTGTGTATTAGGTAGTTGTGTGGAATTGTTAGATTACTTGTTAGATATTGCTGCACTGTTGGAACTAGCAGCACAAGCATTTCGCTACACTCGCAATAACATCTGTTAAACACGTGTATGTGACCAATAAAATTGGATTTGATTTGATGCCGCTGGCCTGAGTAAAGCCACATGTTTTCACTGCAACACTTAACAAAGAATTGTAGTTAGTTTTAGAATGGGTGGCAAGGAATAAGTTAGTCCTAAATATTTCAAAAACTAAAAGCATCTTATTTCGGACAAATCATTCACTAACTCCTAAACCTCAAAAAAATCTTGGAATAAATCATGTGGAAATTGAGCAAGTTCAGGTGACTAAACTGCTTGGAGAAAACCTGGATTGTAAAATGTCATGGTCAAAACATGTGGATACAACAGTAGCTAAGACCTCAACACCCAATCTACTCACACGTGCAAACACTCACATTCAGACTCATACATACATGCTGTCTCTCTCTCCCCTTATCTTCGTTGGCCTCTAATTATTATAATTTTTTTGTCTGAGAAAATGACAGTTTTCGTGGTATTGCTTTGTGCACTGACTTTACTGAACTCTGGAGAAAACGAACATTGTCGCTGGGTGATGACATTTGACAATGTGCTCTCCCGTCCATTGGACATTTTGTCTGCAGGAACTCGTTCTTTTTCACTCGGTCCACTCGTCCAAGTGCCAATGTATTTGTGGCATGATGTGAACAGTACGAATTTGTGTCACTACCAAAGTCTAACGGTTTTAAATGACTGTTTTGTATTGTCTGGAAACTCACTTGTAGAATTCGCTTGCAGTAGGTCTCTTAAAAAAGAGAAGCCGTGCAAGGTTATTAAACAGAGGTGCCTAGTTATTCTTCTTTTGTTGATATCAGGTAACGTGCAACCTAACCCTGGCCCTGACATGCAATGTCTCCAAACCCCCTCTGATTTTAAATCAAGATCTGGTTTTGGTATTTTTCATTTAAATGTACGCAGCCTGTTGTCAAAAAATTGATGGGGTTGGGATTTGGGCTAAATCAACTGATGCTGATGTAATTGTGTTTTCTGAAACCTGGCTCAGCAAGTCTGTTTTTGATAAGGATATTTGTATAAGTGGTTACAATGTTTATCGCACTGATCGGGTTAAGAAAGGTGGGGGTGTGGCTATATATGTAAAATCTAAATTCCATGTAGGTGTGGTTTTTAAATCTGGCAGCTGATTTCATAGCTGAACCACTTACATCTCTGTTCAATCTAACCCTGGAATGTAATGAAATTCCAAAGATCTGGAAATCACCATTTGTCCTACCACATTTAAAAGGGGGAGATCCAACTCTTTTAAATAATTATAGGCCAATGTCACGTTCTGACCTTTATTTCCTTTGTTTTGTATTTATTTAGTATGGTCAGGGCGTGAGTTGGGTGGGCAGTCTATGTTTGATTTTCTATGATTTGGGGATTTCTATGTTTCGGCCTAGTATGGTTCTCAATCAGAGGCAGGTGTCATTAGTTGTCTCTGATTGAGAATCATACTTAGGTAGCCTGGGTTGCACTGTTTGTTTGTGGGTGATTGTCTATGTTGATGGCTTGTTTCAGCGCAGCTCGCATTAGCTTCAGGGTTGTTATTTTGTTTACTATTTTTGTATAGTGTTTCATTGTTCAGTTCTTTCTTTAATTAAACATTCAACATGAACACATATCACACCGCATTTTGGTCCTCCGATCCTTCTCGCCTCTCCTCTTCAGATGAAGAGGAGGACGACCGTGACAGCCAATCTCAAATCTGTCACCCCTAGTGAAAATACTTGAAACCCTTGTAAATTAACAGCTAAAATAGTTTTTATTTACTAACTCTATTTTATCAATGTACCAATCGGGCTTCAGGAAGAAGCATAGCACAATTACAGCAGCCATGAAGGTTTTAAATGATATCACTGAAGCCATTGACAAAAACAGCACTGTCTCACTTTTTATTGATCTCTCTATAAGGCCTTTTTTCTTTTGAAGCCAGAAGGAGGCTAGTATCAGCTACATTTATGCCTTTACTAGACTATGGGGATATTTTATATATGAATGCTTCCGCTCAGTGTTTGAGATCAATTGACACTCTTTACCATGGCACTTTGAGATTTATTTTAAACTGCAAAACCCTTACGCACCACTGCACTTTGTATACCAGGGTTGGCTGGCCTTCTCTAGTCACTCGTAGGCTCAGTCACTGGTATACTTTTATTTACAAAGCCATTTGGGGTTTACTACCTTTTTATTTGTGCACTTTTATTGTTCAGAAATGTGGTGGGTACTCTCTTCGTTTGCTGGACTTTATCCTGCTAACTGTTTCAAATGTCCAAACTGAATTTGGTAAAAGGGCTTTTATGTACTCTGCGCCATCGTCTTGGAACACCTTACAAAATACTTTTGAACTGGAAGAACTTGTCCCGATTGGTGTTTTTAAATCACTGATGAATGATTTTGAGGCTGATTCCCTGACCTGTCAATGTTTTTAATTTGCTGTTTTATACTCTTGTGAATTCAATGTTTTTTACTAGATTACTTGTAGTTTTTCATGTCTGTCTGCAATTTTTTTGTAATGACTTGGTGCTGCCTATCTTGGCCAGGGCGCTCTTGAAAAAGAGATTTTAATCTCAATGAGCCCTTCCTGGTTAAATAAAGGTTAAATTCATTAATTAAATAAATACAATGATGGGGAGAAGTCTGTCCATAATAAAGCACTGTCCATAACACAACACTATCAACAAGGCAAGTCCTACAGGTTCTAGTTTTGTCGTACCTGGACTACAGTTCAGTCGTGTGGTCAGGTGGCACAAAGGTAGACCTCGGGAAATTACAATTGGCTCAGAAGAGGACAGCACGACTGGCCCTTAAATGTACAAGGAGAGCTAACATTAATATGTAAATCTCTCATGGCTCAAAGTGGAGGAGAGATTGACTTCATCACTACTTGTTTTTGTAAGAAGTGCTGACATGCTGAATGCACCGAGGTGTCTGTTTAAACTACTAGCAAACAGCTTGGACACCCATGCATACCCCACAAGAAATGCCACCAAAAGTCTCTTCACAATCAGCAAGTCAAGAACAGGCTATGGAGGTGCACAGTACCACATAGAGCCATGGCTACATGGAACTCTATTCCAGATCGGGTGACTGATGCAAACAGTAGAATCAGATTTAAAAAAACAGATAAAAATACACCTTAGGAACAGCAAGGACTGGGAAGAGACGCACACAGACACAGACATACATTTAAGTGATAACGCCCGAGAAGACGGTGTTTGGAGGATATATTGGCACAGGTGTTGTTAGGCCCGAGACAAGGTTGTCAAACCGTGCAAATACATCCTCCAAACACTAGCATCGATGGAATTATCACATTATCACCTGCATTTGCATTTGTTTAAGCTGTTTTCTAGTGACATTTATTAGGATACAGTGGGGCAAAAAAGTATTTAGTCAGCCACCCATTGTGCAAGTTCTCCCACTTAAAAAGATGAGAGAGGCCTGTCATTGTCATCATAGGTACACTTCAACTATGACAGACAAAATGAGAAAAGAAATTCCTGAAAATCACATTATAGGATTTTTTATGTATTTATTTGCATATTATTGTGGAAAATAAGTATTTGGTCAATAACATAAGTTTATCTCAATACTTTGGTATATACCCTTTGTTGGCAATGACAGAGGTCAAACGTTTTATGTAAGTCTTCACAAGGTTTTCACACACTGTTGCTGGTATTTTGGCCCATTCCTCCATGCAGATCTCCTCTAGAGCAGTGATGTTTTGGGGCTGTTGCTGGGCAACACGGACTTTCAACTCCCTCCAAAGATTTTCTATGGGGTTGAGATCTGGAGACTGGCTAGGCCACTCCAGGACCTTGAAATGCTTCTTACGAAGCCACTCCTTCATTGCCCGGGCAGTGTGTTTGGGATCATTGTCATGCTGAAAGACCCAGCCACGTTTCATCTTCAATGCCCTTGCTGATGGAAGGAGGTTTTCACTCAAAATCTCACGATACATGGCCCCATTCATTCTTTCCTTTACACGGATCAGTCGTCCTGGTCCCTTTGCAGAAAAACAGCCCCATAGCATGATGTTTCCACCCCCATGCTTCACAGTAGGTATGGTGTTCTTTGGATGCAACTCAGCATTCTTTGTCCTCCAAACACGATGAGTTGAGTTTTTACCAAAAACTTATATTTTGGTTTCATCTGACCATATGACATTCTCCCAATCTTCTTCTGGATCATCCAAAAGCTCTAGCAAACTTCAGACGGGCCTGGACATGTACTGGCTTAAGCAGGGGGACACGTCTGGCACTGCAGGATTTGAGTCCAAGGCAGCGTAGTGTGTTACTGATGGTAGGCTTTGTTACTTTGGTCCCAGCTTTCTGCAGGTCATTCACTAGGTCACCCTGTGTGGTTCTGGGATTTTTGCTCACCGTTCTTGTGATCATTTTGACCCCACAGGGTGAGATCTTGTGTGGAGCCCCAGATCGAGGGAGATTATCAGTGATCTTGTATGTCTTCCATTTCCTAATAATTGCTCCCACAGTTGATTTCTTCAAACCAAGCTGCTTACCTATTGCAGATTCAGTCTTCCCAGCCTGGTGCAGGTCTACAATTTTGTTTCTGGTGTCCTTTGACAGCTCTTTGGTCTTGGCCATAGTGGAGTTTGGAGTGTGACTGTTTGAGGTTGTGGACAGGTGTCTTTTATACTGATAACAAGTTCAAACAGGTGCCATTAATACAGGTAACGAGTGGAGGACAGAGGAGCCTCTTAAAGACGAAGTTACAGGTCTGTGAGAGCCAGAAATCTTGCTTGTTTGTAGGTGACCAAATACTTATTACGTATTTTCCACCATAATTTGCAAATAAATTCATTAAAAATCCTACAATGTGATTTTCTGGATTTGTTTTTCTCATTTTGTCTGTCATAGTTGAAGTGTACCTATGATGAAAATTGCAGGCCTCTCTCATCTTTTTAAGTGGGAGAACTTGCACATTTGGTGGCTGACTAAATACTTTTTTTGCCCCAATGTATATCCATAACAATCAGCTATTGAGGCGCGACACTGTTGTTCAGAGGAGGTAGCCAACAACACAGCTAACACATTCACTTCAAACTGAGGCTGGAAATACTGCAAACTAGCTGCACTTTGTACCTCGTTTTACCTTTATTAAATTTACATTTCTTTGTATATATCTAGAAAAATTATGCCAGCTGATTCATGATTTTGACTGGCTGAGAAACGCTGCCTGCCTGAGAAACGCTGCCTGCCTGTCTGTCTCATCTCGACTCTTGACACGTTCATTACTATGGGACAGCTGGAGATCAAATTTTAATATTGAATCAATGTTGCAAATGTCAGAGAGACAGACAGCAAGGTTTATAAAAATATCTGCTGTTGAAAACTAAATGTTAGTCTAAAATTAATGTGAGATAATGTCTAGATACTTTTTATAATCAAGTTTATAAATTGCCTGGCTGGGCTGATGAAACATTGGATTGCGCTGTCAGATGGAGCAGAGTAAATAGGTATTTTAATGTAATAGATTTAGCCTGAGGTATCTTGTGGAATAGATACCGACTGGAATGCTGTTTAAACCAATCAGAATTCAGGTTTAGAACCACCTGTTGAATAAACACATGATAAGACATGCACTCTACACACATGTACACATGGATGTTGTATTGTAAATATGTGATAGTAGAGTAGTGACCTGAAAGAACACACTAAATGTATTGGGTAAAGTGTTATGAAATGTAATGTCTTGTAATATTTTTTATTGTATATAACTGCCTTAATTTTGCTGGACCCCAGGAAGAGTAATGGGGATCCTTGATAAATACAAATACAAATGTACTGTATATTCTAAATGAGCTAAACAATATAAACAGACTATTTATGTACTGAGAACTGTATTATCATACAGTAAAATTCCCACACGTCTTTTCCAAACTTGCTCGACAGTGCACAGCCACCTTCCCCTTTTTCACACCATAGGTTAGCATCTTCACTCCATCCATCATCCCCATGACAGACGACACATCAAAGTCTGGCATGCCAAAATTGAAGAAAAATGAAGGCTACAACATAAGCTCACACACAGAGAAAAATAGACACAAACACATATTTAATTTACATAAGACCTCAGAGACTATCCTCATGTTATGTGTATTAGAGATAGGTATCAATACAGTACAGTCGTACTATCATTTTCCATAAAGGTTTGTAGGAAGTAGGTGAATCCAGTGTCTGGCTGCAGAGGTGGGCCACAGTGAGCATGCTCCCCAGGTGAAAGCATGTTGATGATGGACTTGATGTTCAGCCTGGTCAGACATAAAAAGATCAGTTAGAAACACAGGTTGGACACACGTGCACACACACACACACACACACACACACGCAGGCAGTCATAAACACATACATGACAATTAAGCATGGGAACTGCTCTATGATGCTGTTCTTCTTGATGATGTGAGAGGAGGATCTCGCCATAGCCACAATGTCATCAGTCACCCTGACAACAGTACACAATCACAATGAATATAGAACATCTAATCCTCTCTCTTTTTCTCTCTCTCTCTCTCCCCAATTTCCTTCTCTCCTTCTCGCCTTCTCTCCTTCTCTCCTTCTCTCCTTCTCTCCCGCTCTTCCCCACCCCCAGCCCCTCACCAGTGTGAGTAGAGTCCTTGTACAGTTTGTTGGCTGGGCATCCAGCAGGCTGGTCCTTCGTAGCGGCAGTCCAGTCTTCCACAGGCCAGGAGGCAGATGATCTTGGGTGGGAGGGCTTCACCAGGTTCTCTCTGACCTGGGAGTAGGCTAGCCGTAGCACCGGCACCATGGGCATAATGGACGGCATGTACCATAGCGGGGGTAGTTCACAGAGTCGGTTTAACCCACTAGAGTGTAAGCCCTGTCTAAGCCGGGGGAGGCGGGGTTCTACTAAGCTAACATATTAATGTGTAGCCCAAAGCGTTTGGATACTACAGACAGAAGTTGGCAAAAGAGGCTGTACCGACTTCAGACGAGTCCCAAGACACTTGTGGGGGTTGTAGAGAAAAACGAAGAACAACATGGGGTTCGTAAGAGTCTCAATGTTCCACAGAGAGGTTAATAGAGGTGGGCCAACCAGTTTGGACGCTTTAGACATTTTTGTGAGAAGACCGCTTTTCAGGATGTCTCATGATCTGACAAACACCGCTCTAGCACTGTCACCTTTCACCGCAGATGAAGAAGGGCGATATCGGTGGATGTGGTGGATTGAGATGCAGCCCATACAAACTGTTATCTCTAGCTTAAACAGATAGATTCTGATGGGGATGTTTTTATTATGATATTTAGATTTCCATGGTGTCATGTAAATTGTAGGAGAAGGGTTAAACCATAAAACTAAAGTCAGTTGTTGAACCCTATGGAGGACAAGCTAGAGCCTTTGTCCAGTGGAGCCTGACCTAATGCAGACACCTGAAGTTGTTTGTTTACCTCCAGGGGGACAAGATGGGCAGTGGGAGGGGGAAATGGGATGCAGTCCAGCTTCCAGGGGTACAAACTAATGGAAACCATTTGACTTGAGCCCATTTTGTATTGTATTATTAGCTCATTAGTAGTAGTTATCTTGTTATGAGGAGCTTATGTGTGTTATTGTAGAGACAAGGGAAAGTACAGAAAGTCGCAGGTCGAACACTGTAAATGCTGTATATTAAGATTCTACTAGGCAAAATAGCAACAGTCGGGTCTTGGTTCCTGTTAAGCCAAGTTAGTTTCTGTGACTTGTAGGGCAAGGGGAAGTGGTGGTGGAACTCAACATTGATGTAAGAACAACAGTTGAAGAGGGAGGAAACATCTTGGAAGTGGGCCAGAGAGGCCACCCTCAACAACACTCTAACTGCAGCCTTATTTCACATGCACACACATCCTTGCCCACGGAAGTTCTAGACTCGACAACACCGACAAAGAGGAGCTGACCTAGTTTCTTCCCAGCAAAACATTGTTTTTTTTTAGCCATATAAGGGAGGGAACTCCGCTAAGTGTGGTGGTTATAAATATAAAAATGTGATTCACATTTGTTTTTAAATATATGTATAAAAAGAAAATAACATATCTCTCTCGCTCTCACTCTCTGACTTGTATGTTATGCTATGCAGCTGAGCATCCAGTTGGGTGCAATAAATCTGGTTTGAGCTTTTATCAGTGTCTGTCCTGTCTGTACCTTGAGTAAGACCTAACAGGGCTTAGCTCAGCCTCATGGGGAGATCTAAAGTCAATATGCCCGCCTCAACAACAACAACTTGGTTAATCTGGAAGTATGCTACACCTGCAGGTGGTTAGGTCAGAAGTGACTGACAGAGCCTCTGTAGGATTACAGCCCAGAATGGCCACCTGGCGAACTTCCCCTACTGCACCTGTGTGAGACTGTGTGGTAATGAAGAGTCCAGTTGCTTATACAATTGGAAAAGTAAAGAAAATAGAAAATCAGTAAAAAATCAGTAAATGTTGCGAATAGCTAAAGAAACATACTGTTTAACATTGTAATAAACCTTCTATTGACTAGACCAAGCAGCCTCCAGCTTCAAACCACGACGGTCCATTGCTTAAAGTGCAAGTATTTGATAGATCAAATTGGATGATAATAACATATTAGTGAGGCACCATGCAAATGTACTTGCATTATTAAAGTTCCATCAACACATTCTCATTATCAACTGTGATTGAATTGACTGATCGTAATCATCTCTATAGGATTGTTGATTCATTTCAAACTATACCCTCCTCTGTATCTTGTCTTCCCTTTTTGGGGACATCTCTGAGAGAGAAAAGCTCAATGTTTCTTTCTCTCTCTCTCGTTCTCTCTCTCTCTCACACACACAAAACGTATCTCAGCCATCTGGACACGTTTTGATTATGTCTTTAAGTGTTACTGTGAGTGTGATATTGCAACCTACATGCACAATTAGAAAGCTGAAGATGTTATTTTTCAAAAGAGTTCCGACTAAATTAGTCATAATATGTAATTATATGTATTGGTCCACCATTGTTGATTTGACATTAGCACAATAATGTTACGATGCGTGAATGAGGACCCAAAAGCGAATCAACTTAAACAGAGCTTCTTTAATTACCAAACATAGGTAGGCTCAGATGGACCGGCAGATTCCGACAGGACAGGACAAGGTTACAGCAAACATGACGGCAGTCTGGTTCAGGCATGAATGACACAAACAAACAAGAATCCGACAAGGACAGGAGCAGAAACAGAGAGAGATATAGGGACCTAATCAGAGGGAAAAAGGGAACAGGTGGGGAACGGGGTGAATGGGTAGTTAGAGGAGACAAGGGACAGCTGGGGGAAAGCGGGGGAGAAAAGGTAACCTAACACGACCAGCAGAGGGAGACCGGGTGAAGGGAAAGGACAGAGACAAGACAACATGACAGTACATGACAGTACCCCCCCACTCACCGAGCGCCTCCTGGCGCACTCGAGGAGGAAACCTGGCGGCAACGGAGGAAATCATCAATCAGCGCACGGTCCAGCACGTCCCGAGAGGGAACCCAACTCCTCTCCTCAGGACCGTACCCCTCCCAGTCAACTAGGTACTGATGACCACGGCCCCGAGGACGCATGTCCAAGATTTTACGGACCCTGTAGATAGGTGCGCCCTCGACAAGGATGGGGGGGGGGGGGGGGAAGACGAGCGGGGGCGCGAAGAACGGGCTTAACACAGGAGACATGGAAGACCGGGTGGACGCGACGAAGATATCGCGGAAGAAGAAGTCGCACTGCGACAGGATTAATGACCTGAGAGATACGGAATGGACCAATGAACCGCGGGGTCAACTTGCGAGAAGCCGTCTTAAGGGGAAGGTTCTGAGTGGAGAGCCAAACTCTCTGACCGCGACAATATCTAGGGCTCTTCGTTCTACGCTTATTAGCAGCTCTCACAGTCTGCGCCCTATAACGGCAAAGTGCAGACCTGACCCTCTTCCAGGTGCGCTCGCAACGTTGGACAAAAGCCTGAGCGGAGGGGACGCTGGACTCGGCGAACTGAGATGAGAACAACGGAGGCTGGTACCCGAGGCTACTCTGAAAAGGAGATAGCCCGGTCGCAGACGAAGGAAGCGAGTTGTGGGCGTATTCTGCCCAGGGGAGCTGTTCTGACCAAGACGCAGGGTTGCGAAAAGAAAGACTGCGTAAGATGCGACCAATAGTCTGATTGGCCCGTTCTGCTTGACCGTTAGACTGGGGGTGAAAGCCGGAAGAGAGACTGACGGAAGCCCCAATCAAACGGCAAAACTCCCTCCAAAATTGAGACGTGAATTGCGGACCTCTGTCCGAAACGACGTCTGACGGAAGGCCATGAATTCTGAAAACATTCTCGATGATGATTTGTGCCGTCTCTTTAGCAGAAGGAAGCTTAGCAAGGGGAATGAAATGAGCCGCCTTAGAGAACCTATCGACAACCGTAAGAATAACAGTCTTCCCCGCTGACGAAGGCAGTCCGGTGACAAAATCTAAGGCGATGTGAGACCACGGTCGAGAGGGAATAGGAAGCGGCCTGAGACGGCCGGCAGGAGGAGAGTTACCGGACTTAGTCTGCGCGCAGACCGAACAAGCAGCCACGAAACGACGCGTGTCATGCTCCCGGGTGGGCCACCAGAAACGCTGGCGAATGGAAGCAAGCGTACCCCGAACGCCAGGGTGGCCGGCTAACTTGGCAGAGTGAGCCCACTGAAGAACGGCCAGACGAGTAGGAACGGGAACGAAAAGAAGGTTCCTAGGACAAGCGCGCGGCGACGGAGTTTGAGTGAGTGCTTGCTTTACCTGCCTCTCAATTCCCCAGACAGTCAACCCGACAACACGCCCCTCAGGGAGAATCCCCTCGGGGTCAGTGGAGGCTACTGAAGAACTGAAGAGACGAGACAAAGCATCAGGCTTGGTGTTCTTAGAGCCCGGACGATAAGAAATCACGAACTCGAAACGAGCGAAAAACAGCGCCCAACGCGCCTGACGCGCATTAAGTCGTTTGGCAGAACGGATGTACTCAAGGTTCCTATGGTCAGTCCAAACGACAAAAGGAACGGTCGCCCCCTCCAACCACTGTCGCCATTCGCCTAGGGCTAACCGGATGGCGAGCAGTTCGCGGTTACCCACATCATAGTTACGTTCCGACGGCGACAGGCGATGAGAAAAATACGCGCATGGGTGGACCTTGTCGTCAGAGAGGGAGCGCTGAGAAAGGATGGCTCCCACTCCCACCTCTGACGCGTCAACCTCGACAACGAACTGTCTAGAGACGTCAGGTGTAACAAGGATAGGAGCGGATGTAAAACGATTCTTGAGGAGATCAAAAGCTCCCTGGGCGGAAACGGACCACTTAAAGCACGTCTTGACAGAAGTAAGGGCTGTGAGAGGAGCTGCCACCTGACCGAAATTACGGATGAAACGACGATAGAAGTTCGCGAAGCCGAGAAAGCGCTGCAGCTCGACGCGTGACTTAGGGACGGGCCAATCAATGACAGCTTGGACCTTAGCGGGATCCATCTTAATGCCTTCAGCGGAAATAACAGAACCGAGAAATGTGACGGAGGAGGCATGAAAAGTGCACTTCTCAGCCTTCACAAAAAGACAATTCTCTAAAAGGCGCTGGAGGACACGTCGAACGTGCTGAACATGAATCTGGAGTGACGGTGAAAAAATCAGGATATCGTCAAGGTAAACGAAAACAAAGATGTTCAGCATGTCTCTCAGGACATCATTGACTAATGCCTGAAAGACAGCTGGAGCGTTAGCGAGGCCGAAAGGAAGAACCCGGTATTCAAAGTGCCCTAACGGAGTGTTAAACGCCGTCTTCCACTCGTCCCCCTCCCTGATGCGCACGAGATGGTAAGCGTTACGAAGGTCCAACTTAGTGAAAAACCTGGCTCCCTGCAGGATCTCGAAGGCTGAAGACATAAGAGGAAGCGGATAACGATTCTTCACTGTTATGTCATTCAGCCCTCGATAATCTATGCAGGGGCGCAGAGACCCGTCCTTCTTCTTGACAAAAAAAAACCCCGCTCCGGCGGGAGAGGAGGAGGGGACTATGGTACCGGCGTCAAGAGCTACAGACAAATAATCCTCGAGAGCCTTACGTTCGGGAGCCGACAGAGAGTATAGTCTACCCCGGGGGGGGGTGGTTCCCGGAAGGAGATCAATACTACAATCATACGACCGGTGTGGAGGAAGAGAGGTGGCCCTGGACCGACTGAACACCGTGCGCAGATCGTGATATTCCTCCGGCACCCCTGTCAAATCACCAGGCTCCTCCTGTGAAGAAGAGACAGAGGAAACAGGAGGGATAGCAGACATTAAACATTTCACATGACAAGAGACGTTCCAGGAGAGGATAGAATTACTAGACCAATTAATGGAAGGATTATGACAAACTAGCCAGGGATGGCCCAAAACAACAGGTGTAAAAGGTGAACGAAAAATTAAAAAAGAAATGGTTTCACTATGATTACCAGAAACAGTGAGGGTTAAAGGTAGCGTCTCACGCTGAATCCTGGGGAGAGGACTACCATCCAGGGCGAACAAGGCCGTGGGCTCCTTTAACTGTCTGAGAGGAATGTCATGTTCCCGAGCCCAGGTCTCGTCCATAAAACAGCCCTCCGCCCCAGAGTCTATTAAGGCACTGCAGGAAGCTGACGAACCGGTCCAGCGTAGATGGACCGACAAGGTAGTGCAGGATCTTGAAGGAGAGACAGGAGTAGTAGCGCTCACCAGTAGCCCTCCGCTTACTGACGAGCTCTGGCCTTTTACTGGACATGAAGTGACAAAATGACCAGCGGCACCGCAATAGAGACAGAGGCGGTTGGTGATTCTCCGTTCCCTCTCCTTAGTCGAGATGCGGATACCTCCCAGCTGCATGGGCTCAGCACCCGAGCCGGCAGAGGAAGATGGTAGTGATGCGGAGAGGGAGGCGACGGAGAGCGCGAGCTCCTTTCCACGAGCTCGGTGACGAAGATCAACCCGTCGCTCAATGCGAATAGCGAGTTCAATCAAGGAATCCACGCTGGAAGGAACCTCCCGGGAGAGAATCTCATCCTTTACCTCTGCGCGGAAACCCTCCAGAAGACGAGCGAGCAAGGCCGGCTCGTTCCAGCCACTGGAGACAGCAAGAGTGCGAAACTCAATAGAGTAGTCTGTTATGGATCGATTGCCTTGACATAGGGAAGACAGGGCCCTGGAAGCCTCCTCCCCAAAAACAGATCGATCAAAAACCCGTATCATCTCCTCCTTAAAGTCTTGATACTGGTTAGTACACTCAGCCCTTGCCTCCCAGATTGCCGTGCCCCACTCACGAGCCCGTCCAATAAGGAGAGATATGACGTAGGCGACACGAGCAGTGCTCCTGGAGTAAGTGTTGGGCTGGAGAGAAAACACAATATCACACTGGGTGAGGAACGAGCGGCATTCAGTGGGCTCCCCAGAGTAACACGGCGGGTTATTGATTCTGGGCTCCGGAGATTCGAAAGCCCTGGAAGTGGCCGGTGGATCGAGGCGGAGATGGTGAACCTGTTCTGTGAGGTTGGAGACTTGGGTGGCCAGGGTCTCAACGGCATGTCGAGCAGCAGACAATTCCTGCTTGTGTCTGCCTAGCATCGCTCCCTGGATCTCGACGGCTGAGTGGAGAGGATCCGAAGTCGCTGGGTCCATTCTTGGTCGGATTCTTCTGTTACGATGCGTGAATGAGGACCCAAAAGCGAATCAACTTAAACAGAGCTTCTTTAATTACCAAACATAGGTAGGCTCAGATGGACCGGCAGATTCCGACAGGACAGGACAAGGTTACAGCAAACATGACGGCAGTCTGGTTCAGGCATGAATGACACAAACAAACAAGAATCCGACAAGGACAGGAGCAGAAACAGAGAGAGATATAGGGACCTAATCAGAGGGAAAAAGGGAACAGGTGGGGAACGGGGTGAATGGGTAGTTAGAGGAGACAAGGGACAGCTGGGGGAAAGCGGGGGAGAAAAGGTAACCTAACACGACCAGCAGAGGGAGACAGGGTGAAGGGAAAGGACAGAGACAAGACAACATGACAGTACATGACAAATAAAAGGTATTTACTGTCAAAGTCGACTGTGTTAATTCTCTTCAATTAAAACCTGATGATTATTCTGTTCCTAAATACACAACATTTGAATGGGTCAGTTCTATCACAGTAAAGACATAAACATGAGCGTAATTCCTTTTATTAAGACCACATGCAATGTCAGGCAGTGTCCATGAAAGGTCAGTAGGCCTGTGTACAGTATCTGTTGTAAAAAGGGTTTTCCAAACATAGCCTAAGAGCAGCCTAAAGCTGAGATTAGGGCCACACACACACATACGAAACGTATCTGTCTCAGCCATCTGGACATGTTTTTTATTATGTCTTTAAGTGTTGCTGTGAGTGTGATATTGCAACATACGTGCACAATTAGAAAGCTGAAGATGTTATTGTTCCAAAGCAGGTATTCCCAAACTGGCATTCCCCAGGGGTACGCGCAATGCCGTTGGGGGTACGCCAAATAAAAATGTGATTCACATTTTAAAAATTACAAAATGTAAAATGACATGTTTTTTTTCTTCACATTTTCAAACGGTACATTTATATTTTCCAACGGGGCTATACATTTGGGTGAGGTTTTTCTATCCTGAGTAGCCTCGTTTCACTGCCAAAAATTAAATTAAACCATCTAGTGTTCAGCAAAATAACAACACAATGTTAAATACAGGTAGCCTAGTCAAATAATTAACATCTAATCACATTAACCGTTACTCCCTCACAGGAAACCTTCACTCTTGCACAGACATTTGTAAGTACACTGTATGGTTAGGGTTAATGTACACACACACACACACACACACACACACACACACACACACACACACACACACACACACACACACACACACACACACACACACACACACACACACACACACACACACACACACACACACACACTGATGTGTGGTCTTTTATAAGGACGTGGAGGCTGACGCCCAACTGTCTTACCTGTTCCAGCCCTAACAACTGTTACCAAGGCTGAGGTTTAGCCAACACATGGATCTAAACTAAACACTCAAGTTAAACTCTAACTACACACACGTGCGTGTAACTCATTACAGAGAGAGAGAGAGAGAGAGCGATAAAAGAAGGAGAGGCTAATGAGATCAGGTTGTTATTTTCCACAGTAGCAGGAAGCTGTGAAAGCTGACAGACATGTTTTACTCTCTCTCTCAATCACACACACACACACACACACACACAAGACCAGAATTAGGTTCAGAGGTTACAGTTTATTTGGCTCATTTGTTTTGGTGCATCAACCAACCAGACCAGTGTGAAATGGCATGGATGTTATAAAAGTCACTGTAATCTAACAGAGATCTAAATATACTGTAAAACTGACTACAACTCACCAAAAACTTGGTCACAAATAAAAATCAACTTTATAAAAAGAGTCAGAGACTTCAAGGCGTTTTCAAATTGGGTAGAGAAAGAGAGTACGGAGAGAGAGTGTGAGAGGGAGAGAGAGAGAGATCAAGAGAAAGAGGGGTTCTTGTACTCTACTGGAGCGACCAGGCTGCTCCTCTATAACACTTAGAACCACGTTCACCACAGACCACAGCCTGCAATATCATTGGGAACTTGTCACAATGTGCTGATTTAATTGGTTCTTGCTAAGGAATGGTATAGATTGAGTGGCTTTGCTATAGGGAGTTGTCTTAGGACCGCCCCTGGTCCTTCAGATGTTATTTTGGTAGAAATGTGATCACAATACAATATTATTACAATCATTAATAGAATACATGTTGCTTACATTGTCATGACATTATTTCATCAAGAGTTTAATTTAAATCATTGAGCAGTTGTGGTAATTGAAAGTCTGTTCATATTACAAAAACATTTGTTTATGACACCTCTAGACTACTATTCATAGATCTCTTAATTCATCATAAATCACAAATGTGTTATGTTTATTTCACTTCCTGAACCAGTTTCTCACAGGGCCAATCAGTGAACAGTGACATCACCATGATGATTTAGGAGTGTCGACCTTAGCACTGGACAGATTCCATGTTAGAGAGGATCAGCCTGAGAAAGGAACTGCACATATTTGCTAACCTAGATCACTTCATGAGTAGATGTTTAGGATACAGGGTGATTCTGCGCAGCACCGTCCTCAGGCTAAACCCCTGGATCACCAGGTGTACAGATCCTTGTTACAGAGGTTAGGGGATCTAAAGTACTCATTGGCCGACCTTTCTCAACAAGTAAACAAAAGTCATGTGACTAGGAATGACATCATGCAACATTAAAAGGCATCGTCATGGTAATGATAACATCATCAGACGATCTCCCGTGACTTCCTAATGGCACAGCAGAGCAGCATGCTGAAGATCATCCCAAACACCTGGGGAATAGAATGGGAAATGCAGAATAAATGAAGAGTTCTCTATTGTAGGGAGGTTGTCCGTCAGCCTTTCTATCTGTATGTCAGTAATGGGGCATTGTGGGCTAACATGGTCTTCCGTTTCACTGTGTGTGTGTGTGTGTGTGTGTGTGTGTGTGTGTGTGTGTGTGTGTGTGTGTGTCTCACCAAGATGACTCCAATAGCGATGCCCACTCCTCCTATGATGTGCAGCTTGGAGTCAAACACTTCATCTATAGCATCAGGACAGCTCTGCAATAAATACACACACACACACACACACACACACACACACACACACACACACACACACACACACACACACACACACACACACACACACACACACACACACACAGAGGGGCTGTAGACATTACACAAAGTGGAAGGAGGAACACCTGAACACAAACACAATCACAGATCAGGGTGTTACCTTGGTGATGAGGCTGTCCAGCCCATCTCTTGGGGGACAGGTGTCTTTGGCAAAGTCCTCAAAGGAACCTGTTGGTCCGCAGCAGTCCAACTGTAACACACACAGGGTAGAATAGAATGGTACCTTATTTGTCCAACTGTTTTTATGTGGAAGGCATTTGTTTCTGCTCTCAACCCCCTAGGCAATACACACACAAGCAAACACATTAACTACATGATTACCCCAGTCTGTATGAGACGGAGTGTCTCTCTCAGTGTGTCCTGTGAAGTGTTCTTGTAGTTCTGATATGTCTCCAAGTAGAACTGAGTGATGTCATCAACCACCTGTAGAGGAAGGGTTGCAATGTGACAAAATGTAGGGAAATGGTTTTAATGTAACAAAGAGAAGAACAGGGGAAGGGATTTAATGTAACACAGAACGGGGGATGTAACATGTTTTGGCACCTTGCTTTGGTTGGAGAACCCCCAGATTCCAGCGGCGACCTCGATGGCGAATATGATGAGGAGGAAGAAGAAGAACTGCAAGAGAGAGATACGCATATAACATTTGTGTGTGTATGTGCCCCCTGACACAAACCACTGCTGAGGGGGGATTTTGGAAAAGAGAATTATAAATAGAAAGAGAGAAAAAAAGAGAGAGACAGAGAGACAGAAAGACAGAGACACTGAGATCTGGCCTTGAACCTGTTCTGTAACCAGTGGTATACTGAAGTTACAGAGTATCAGACTATCAGCCCCAACAGTCAACAGTCCAACTGACTACAAAGATAAAGATAAAGAGGAGAGGAGGACAGGAGAGGAGAGGAGAGGAGAGGAGAGGAGAGGAGAGGAGAGAAGACAGGATAAGAGAAGACAGGGGAGGAGAAGACAGGAGAGGATAGGAGAGGAGAGGGGGACAGGAGAGGAGAGGAGAGGAGAGAAGACAGGATAAGAGAAGACAGGGGAGGACAAGACAGGAGAGGATAGAAGAGGAGAGGAGGTATAGAGGTTAACTCACCAGCCCCAGCATACACGGTGACTCCTGAATCGCTCCACAGCATCCCAAGAACCCAACAACCATCATTAATGACCCTGCAATTATGAGGATATGTACACCTACACACAAAAACACACACACACCACCATCAGAGCACCTGCAGTGATATTTGATCATGTATGTGTGTGCATGCTTGTGTGTGTGCGCGTGGGTAAATGTGTGAGTGTGTGCATTACCTGTGAAGAAGACATGGGGAGATTCTGCTCCTTCAAACAGCCCTCTGGTCTTTGGGTCAAACCTCAACCACAACCCTATAGCCAGCACTCCTGTACCTGCAAGCTAACACAGACACACAGACACAAAATATTAGATATCATACACACACATACCTATTCCAGGGCAAGGTGAGACACACACACACACACACACACACACACACACACACACACACACACACACACACACACACACAGCTAGCCTCTATCCTTCGATTCCTACAGTGGATTCAGGAAGTATTCAGACCCCTTATTTTTTTCCCCTCATCAATCTACACACAATACCTCATAATGACAAAGCAAAAACAGGTTTTCAGAAATTAGTCACATGCGCCAAATACAACAGGTGTAGTAGACCTTACAGTGAAATGCTTACTGACAAGCCCTTAACCAACAAAGCAGTTAAGAAAAAATGAATACAAATAGAAATATAACAAATAATTAAGGAGAAACAATAAAATAACAGCAGCGAGGCTATATACAGGGGGTTCTGGTACAGAGGCTTCCGGTACAGAGTCAATGTATGGGGGCACCGGTTAGCCAAGGTAATTGAGGTCATATGTACATGTAGGTAGAGGTAAAGTGACTATGCATGGATAATAAACAGATTAACTGTTCAAGAGTCTTATGGCTTGGGGGCAGAAGCTGTTAAGAAGCCATTTTGACCTAGACTTGGCGCTCCGGTACCTCTTGCCATGCAGTAGCAGAGAGAACAGTCTATGACTAGGGTGGCTGGAGACCTTGGCAATTTTTTGGCCTTCCTCTGACACTGCCTGGTATAGAGGTCCTGGATGGCAGGAAGATTGGCCCCAGTGATGTACTGGGCCGTACACACTACCTTCTGTAGTGCTTTGCGGTCAGAGGCTGAGTAGTTGCCATACCAGGCAGTGATGCAATGCTCTCGATGGTGCAGTTGTAGAATTTGAAGATCTGAGGACCCATGCCAAATCTTTTCAGTCTCCTGAGAGGGAACAGGCATTGTCGTGCACTCTTCTCGACTGTCTTGGTATGTTTGGACCATGATAGTTTGTTGGTGATGTGACCACTAAGAAACTTGAAGCTCTCAACCTGCTCCACTACAGCCCCGTCAATGAGAATGGGGGCGTGTTCGGTCCTCCTTTTTCTGTAGTCCACAATCATCTCCTTTGTCTTGATCACGTTGAGGGAGAGGTTGTTATCCTGGCACCACACGGCCAGGTCTCTTACGTCCTCCCTATAGGCTGTCTCATCGCTGTCAGTGATCAGGCCTACCACTGTTGTGCCGTCGGCAAACTTAATGATGGTGTTGGAGTCATGCTTTGCCATGCAGTCATCGGTGAACAGGGAGTGCAGGAGGGGACTAAGCACGTACCCTGAGGGGCCCCTGTGTTGAGGATCAGTGTGGCAGATGTGTAGTTACCTACCCTTACCACCTGGGGGTGGCCCGTCAGGAAGTCCCGGATCCAGTTGAAGAGGGAGGGGTTTAGTCCAAGGGTCCTTAGCTTAGTGATGAGCTTTGAGGGTGATATGGTGTTGAACGCTGAGCTGTAGTCAATGAATAGCATTCTCACGTAGGTGTTCCATTTGTCCAGGTGGGAAAGGGAAGTGTGGTGTGCAAATTATTGATTTGATGATTAGAGATTGCTTCATCTGTGGATCTGTTGGGGCGGTATGCAAATTGGAGTGGGTCTAGAGTTTCTATGATAATTGTGTTGATGTGAGCCGTGACCTGCCTTTCAAAGCACTTCATGGCTACAGACGTGAGTGCTACGGGTCTGTAGTCATTTAGGTAGGTTGCCTTCGTGTTCTTGGGCACAGGCACTATGGTGGTCTGCTTGAAACATGTTGGTATTACAGACTCGGTCAGAGACAAGTTGAAAATGTGAGTGAAGACACTATAGCCAGTTGGTTAGCGCATGCTCGGAGTTTATGTCCTGGTAATCCGTCTGGCCCTGCGGCCCTATGAATGTTGACCTGTTTAAAGGTCTTACTCACATAGGCTACGGAGAGCGTGATCACACATTTGTCCGGAACAGCTGACGCTTTCATGCATGCTTCAGTGTTGCTTGCCTCGAAGTGTGCATACAGGGGCAAGAAAAGGTATGTGAACCCTTTGGAAATACCTCGATTTCTGCATAAATTGGTCATAACATTTGATCTGATCTGCATCTAGGTCACAACAATAGACAAACCCAGTCTACTTAAACTAATAGTACACAAACAATTATATGTCATTATTGAACACACCGTGTAAAGATTCACAGTGCAGGGTGGAAAAAGTATATGAACCCTTGGATTTAATAACTGGTTGACCCTCCTTTGGCAGCAATAACCTCAACCAAACATTTTCCGTAGATGTGGATCAGACCTGCACAATGGTTAGGAGGAATTTTCGACCATTCCCCTTTACAAAACTGTTTCAGTTCAGAAATATTCTTGGGATGTCTGGTGTGAACTGCTCTAATGAGGCCATGACACAGCATCTCAAATTGGGTTGAGGTCAGGACTCTGGCTGGGCCAATCTAGAAGGCGCATTTTCTTCTGTTGAAGCCATTCTATTGTTGATTTACTTCTGTGTTTTGGGTCGTTGTCCTGTTGCATTACCCAACTTCTGTTGAGCTTCAATTGGCCCTTGACCCTTTTCAGCCTTATGCAAGTCAACAATTCTTCATCTTAGGTCTTCTGAGATCTCTTTTGTTCGAGGCATGGTTCACATCAGGCAATGCTTCTTGTGAATAGCAAACCATTTTTTTGTGTGTTTTTTATAGGGCAAGGCAGCTCTAACCAACATCTCCAATCTCGTCTCATTGTTTGGACTCCAGGTTAGCTGACTCCAATTAGCTTTTGGAGAAGTCCTTAGCCTAGGTGTTCACATACTTTTTCTAGCCTACTGTCACGCCCTGACCTTGGTCATCTTTGTTTTCTTTATTATTTGGCTAGGTCAGGGTGTGACAAGGGTGGTTTGTTTAGTTTTTGTATGTCTATGGGTTTTCGTATGTCTAGGGGTTTTCTAGTCTAGGTGTTTATATGTCTATGGTTGCCTAGATTGGTTCTCAATCAGAGGCAGCTGTTTATCATTGTCTCTGATTGGGTACCATATTTAGGTAGCCATATTTCTTTGTTATTTTGTGGGTTGTTATTCTATGTTTTGTTGCCTGTTTGCACTAGTCATATAGCGTCACGGTCCGTTTTGTTGTTTTGTATAGTTTTGTTCAGTGTTCGTTCTTTTTATTAAAAGAGTTATGTACCCTTATCACGCTGCGCCTTGGTCTTCTCATTATGACGACCGTCACACCTACACTGTAAATGTTTAAATTATGTATTCAATATAGACGAGAAAAATACAAGAATTTGTGTGTTATTAGTTTAAGTACACTGTCTGTCTATTGTTGTGACTTAGATGAAGTTCAGATCAAATTTGATGACCAATTTATGCAGAAATACAGGTAATTACAAAGGGTTCACATACTTTTTCATGCCACTGTAAAAGTGATTTGGCTTGTCTGTTAGGCTCGTGTCACTGGGCAGCTCGCGGCTGTGCTTCCCTTTGTTGTACGTAATAGTTTGCAAGCCCTGCCACATCCGACGAGCGTCGAAGCCGGTGTAGTACGATTCAATCTTAGTCCTGTATTGATGATTTGCCTGTTTGTTGGTTCGTCAGAAGGCATAGCGGGATTTCTTGAAAGTGGCAGCTCTAGATATTTTAAGGTCAGAGTTAGGAATGTAATTTTGTGGTTTATCTTTGTTAAAACCTTTAGGGCAGATGTGTGTCAGAGAAATTCTATAGGAAGAGAGACTGCAGATTCTTAAAACAACAATATTATTAGATTTGCAAAAAGTATGCAATCCACCATCGCCAGGAATGGTTCAGTGTTGAAAGCTAAACATAGTCGGGTTGTCACACCCTGATCAGTTTCACCTGTCCTTGTTATAGTCTCCACCCCCTACAGGTGTTTCTTGTTATACCTAGTGTATTTATCCCTGTGTTTCCTATCTCTCTGTGCCAGTTTGTCTTGTATGTTCCAAGTCAACCAGTGTGTTTTTCCTGTGCTCCTGCCTTTTCTTTTCTCTTTTACTAGTCCTCCTGTGTTTGACCCTTGCCTGTTTTCTGGACTCTGTACCGCCTGCCTGACCATTCTGCCTGCCCTGACCTCGAGCCTGTCTGCCACACTGTACCTCAACTCAGAACGGTTTTGACTTTTGCCTGTCCACTTTTGCCTGTTCTCTTGCCAACCCCTTTTGGAATGACTCAAACCATTTGCCTCCTGTGTCTGCATCTGGGTCTTGCCTTGTGCCCTTATACGGGTCTCTGCTTTTATTGAAAAAGTACAACCTCTTTTGATTATGTGGCAGATTAGCAGATGTGTGGAAACAGGGGCGGAATAAAGTGTAAAAGGCGATTGGTTTGTCTGTGCAGATTAAGAGGCCGAGGTTGATAGCACAAGGGCTCAACAGTATAACAGCGTTTTGTCACAGTTCACACTATAATGTGATCCTACCTGCAAGGTTCCACATAGCTGACTTCCTGCAGATAGTAAACACACAGGATGTCTCACATGCTGAGGTCGCACCTAAATGGATCTTAGCTATACGCCCAGTCTATTGACTAAGTCACACAAAGACAAGTTTGTATCAGGTTAGAAAAAACACTGGCATAAAACCAGACTATTCTTTATGCAGTAAAACACTGGATAGCATGTTATGTATGTAACAATGTTTTATGTAATTTTCCACAACAGGTGTCAAACTCATTCTATGGAGGGCCGAGTGTCTGCGGGTTTTAGTTTTTTCCTTTCAAATAAGACCTAGACAACCAGGTGAGGGGACATCCTTACTAATTAGTGACCTTAATTAATCAATCAAGTACAAGGGTGGAGTGAAAATCCGCAGACACTCATCCCTTCGTGGAATGAGTTTGGCACTTGCTCACTTTGATACTTAAACCAGGGGACCCTGCAAGCTTTACTCTGGAACCAAATAAGATGGATTCTGTTTTTAAGATGCAGATCATTTTTTAAATGTTATTATCTGAAAGCCATTTACTGATATTGGATAACTCTGCACTGAGGATCTCTTCTTCTGAGGCTTTGTTCTCATGGTGTCACGCCCTGACCATGGAGAGCTCTTTATTCTCTATGTTGGTTAGGTCGGGTGTGACTAGGGTGAGTCATCTAGGTGATTTATATTTTTGTTGGCCTGGTATGATTCCCAATCAGAGGCAGCTGTTTATTGTTGTCTCTGATTGGGGATCATATTTAGGCAGCCATTTTCCCTTTGTGTTTTGTGGGATCTTGACTATGGATAGTTGCCTGTTAGCACTATTGTTAGCGGCACGGTTCAGTTGAGATTTATTGTTTTGTTTTGCTGTGAGTTTCACTTAGTAATAAAAAGATGTGGAACCCAGATCACGCTGCGCTTTGGTCCACTTATTATAACGATCGTGACACATGGGACACCAGTGGAGCAGAGTCATCAGCATGCAAAAACAAATAACGAGAGCAGGCTGATTTCATATTGTTAATGTACAGTAGGAATAGAAGAGGGCCAAGGATGCTCCCTGTGGCCCCACAGCTAATCCCCTTTGCACTAGAATGTTTTCCATTAACATACACCATTTAGTCTCTTCTTGTTAAATAGGACTTAACCCAGTCAATTGCCCTGCTATTTAAACCAAAGGCTTTTCACTTGTAGAGCATGATACTAAGGAAGTCTCTAGATTTTGCACACCTGAAGTAGAGTATCTTGTGATAAAATGCAGACCACACTATTTGCCTAGAGAGTTTTCAGCTATACTTTCCATGGCTGTCTATTTACCACCACAGACCGCACTCAGTCAGCTGTATAAGGAAATAAGCAAACAGGAAACCGCTCACCCAGAGGCGGTGCTCCTAGTGGCCTGATACTTTAATGCAGGGAAATTAAATCAGTTCTACCTAATTTCTATCAACATGTTAAATGTGCAACCAGAGTTTAAAAAAAAATCTAGATCATCTGTACTCCATACACAGAGACACGTACAAAGCTCTCCCTCACCCTCCATTTGGTAAATCCGACCACAAATCTATCTGCATGATTCCTGCTTACAAGCAAAAATTAAAGTTGCGGGACTCTAACCCGGAAGCTTATCAGAAATCCCGCTATGCCCTCCAACAAACCATCAAACAGACAAGTGTCAATACAGGGCTCAGATTTAATCGTACTAAACAGGCTCAGATGCTCGTCTTATGTGGCAGGGCTTGCAAACTATTACAGACTACAAAGGGAAGCACAGCAGTGAGCTGCCCAGTGACATGAGCCTACTAGATGAGCTAAATCCCTTTTATGCTCGCTTCGAGGCAAGCAACACTGAGGCATGCATGAAAGCATCAGCTGTTCCGGACGACTGTGTGATCACGCTCTCCGTAGCTGAAGTGAGTAAGACCTTTAAACAGGTCAACATTCACAGGGCTGCAGGGCCAGACGGATTATCAGGACATGTGCATGTACTGACCAACTGGCAGGTATCTTCACTGACATTTTCAACATGTCCCTGATTAAGTCTGTAATACCAACATGTTTCAAGCAGACCACCATAGTCCCTGTGCCCAAGAACATGAAGGCAACCTGCCTAAATGACTACAGACCCGTAGCACTCACGTCCGTAGCCATGAAGTGCTTTGAAAGGCTGGTCATGGCTCACATCAACACCATTATCCCAGAAACCCTAGACCCACTCCAATTTGCTTTCCGCCCAAACAGATCCCCAGATGATGCAATCTCTAATGCACTCCACACTGCCCTTTCCCACCTGGACAAAAGGAACACCTACGTGAGAATGCTATTCATTGACTACAGCTCAGTGTTCAACATCATAGTACCCTCAACGCTCATCAATAAGCTAAGGATCCTGGGGCTAAACACCTCCCTCTGCAACTGGATCCTGGACTTCCTGACGGGCCACCCCCAGGTGGTGAGGGTAGGTAGCAACACATCTGCCATGCTGAACCTCAACACTGGAGCCCCTCAGGGGTGCGTCCTCAGTCTCCCCCTGTACTCCCTGTTCACCCATGACTGAGTGGCCAGGCACGACTCAACACCATCATTAAGTTTGCAGACGACACAACAGTGGTAGGCCTGTTCACAGACAACGATGAGACAGCTGATAGGGAGGAGGTCAGAGACCTGGCCAGGTGGTGCCAGAATTACAACCTATCCCTCAACGTAACAAAGACTAAGGAGAAGATTGTGGACTACAGGAAAAGGAGGACCGAACACGCCCCTATTCTCATTGACGGGGCTGTAGTGGAGCAGGTTGACAGCTTCAAGTTCCTTGGTGTCCACATCACCAACAAACTAAAATGGTCCAGACACACCAAGACAGTCATGAAGAGAGCACGACAAAGCCTATTCCCCTCCAGGAAACTAAAAAGATTTGGCATGGGTCCTCAGATCCTCAAAAGGTTCTACAACTGCAACATTGAGAGCATTCTGACTGGTTGCATCACTGCCTGGTACGGCAACTGCTCGGCCTCCAACCGCAAGGCACTACAGAAGGTAGTGCATACGGCCCAGTACATCACTGGGGCTAAGCTGCCTGCCATCCAGGACCTCTATACCAGGTAGTGTCAGAGGAAGGCCCTAAAAATAGTCAAAGACCCCAGCCACCCCAGTCATAGACTGTTCTCTCTACTACCGCATGGCAAGCAGTACCAGAGTGCCAAGTCTAGGACAAAAAGGCTTCTCAACAGTTTTTACTCCCAAGCCATAAGACTCCTGAACAGGTAAACAAATGGCTACCCGGACGATTTGCATTGTGTGTCTCCCCCCCCTCCCCAAACCCTCTTTTACGCTGCTGCTACTCTTCTGTTCATCATATATGCGTAGTCACTTTAACCATATCTACATGTACATACTACCTCAATCAGCCTGACTAACCGGTGCCTTTATAAAGCCACGCTACTGTATATAGCCACGCTACTGTTATAGACTCGCTACTGTATATAGCCACGCTACTGTTATAGACTCGCTACTGTATATAGCCACGCTACTGTATATAGCCACGCTACTGTATATAGCCACGCTACTGTTATAGACTCGCTACTGTATATAGCCACGCTACTGTTATAGACTCGCTACTGTATATAGCCACGCTACTGTATATAGACTCGCCACTGTATATGGCCTCGCTACTGTTATTTTTCACTGTGATTTTACTGTTGTTTTTATTTCTTTACTTACCTATTGTTCACCTAATACCTAGTATTTCTTTATTTTTTTACTTAGAAATTGCACTGTTGGTTAGAGCCTGTAAGTAAGCATTTCACTGTAAGGGCTACACCTGTTGTATTCGGCGCACTTGACAAATACACTTTGATTTGATTTGATACGATAATCAACCATACCAAACGCCTGCAGATCCAGCATTACCATTCCACAGATATTTCTATCAGTGGAGTGGGACTTTCTAAAACCAGACTGTAGTTCATTTTAAAGATTATTCTTGCTGGTATATTCCTCAATCTTTCATACATTACTTTTCAAGCATTTTAGACAGCACACTCAAAATGGATACAGGTCTATAGTTTCCCTTGTCTGTTTTGCTGCCCTTCTTGTGGATAGGGATCACTCTAGTTTTTTATACTTGGGGACTACCCTGCTCAATAGAGATGTTGATTAAATGGGTGACACAAGGGACAATAAGTCTAGCTCCATCTCTTAAAAACCTGTCAGGGATATTGTCGAGGCCTGTAGCTTTAGAGCAGTTTAGTTCCGACAGTCTCTTGACAACTTCAACCTGAGACACTGCTGTAAAGGAAAAGGCAATCACTTGGAGTAAAAGCCCACGACCTGACCCTTCCCATACACTCCAGTACAACCAGTAGCTTCTCAACCAAATTTGAGGCAACTGTTGTGAAAAAAGTTTTGAGATTGTCAGCAACCACTTCCTTGTCAAACGTGATTTCCACATTGACCTCAAGACCCAAGCTTTTGCAATTTGTTTTCTGTTCATCACTATATCCCAACTGTTTCAGGGAGGGCAACAACTTCCAAGGGTGACTCCTATTCTCACCAATTTTGTCTTTAAAATAAAAAAATGTGGCATCTTCTATCATCTGACTAGATTTTTATTTATTGTTGAGAGTATCATTAAGCCAGGAACAGGTTGGTACATGCAACAGTTGCACACAGTTGCACTCTTTCACGCTATATATATATACATCTGTCTGTATGTCTCTGTCCCACACACACACATACACACACACATTCCTCAAACCGCCTCCTTAGTCTAATTATTAACTTTAGCCTCAATGGAGAATAGTGATCTGCTCCAGGGTGTGTGTGTGTATGAGTGTATCAGCATTAGTGATGAGCGGGTAAGTTTAGGGTCATGAAATATTGTGTAGCTGAAGGGCAGGTGGGTGGCGGGCGGGTTGAATAAATAGAAAACAATGCATTAAAATCCATGAATGTATAATTATTGTGCAATTCCTATCTATATGCTATATTGAGCCTCCAGTATTTATGCTGCAGTAGTTTATGTGTCGGGGGCTAGGGTCAATCTGTTATATCTGGAGTATTTCTCCTGTCTTATCCAGTGTCCTGTGTGAATTTATGTACCGGTATGCTCTCTCTAACTCTCTCTCTCTTTATTTCTTCCTTTCTCTCTCTCGCGACCTGAGCCCTAGGACCATGCAGGACTACCTTGCTGATGACTCCTTGCCTGATGACCCCCCCCCCCCTGACTTTAGCGTCCCAAATAAACACCAATTGCCTAACGTCGATCATCTGAGGCAAAAAGGAAGATGTGTGTGTTTAGTTCAATAAGAGAAAAGTTGCGAAATGGAGTTGAAAATCATTAGTAGTCTAATGTTTGGGAAAGATTTGGTGAAGTGGTTAAAGAGGATCATAGCTGTGCCGGATATGTTATGTGTGATGATTGTGAGATGCTATACAAATTCAACAATCACAAGACAGGGACTTCCAAATGGCAAGTCAAGGAAACTGTACTATTCAGATGGGTTAAATAGAATATAGCATAACTGACTGTAGGTCTATAACCTCTCACATAGCCTAATATACTGACAGTAGGTCTATAACCTCTCACATAGCCTAATATACTGACAGTAGGTCTATAACCTCTCACATAGCCTAATATACTGACAGTAGGACTATAACCTCTCACATAGCCTAATATACTGACAGTAGGTCTATAACCTCTCACATAGCCTAATATACTGACAGTAGGTCTATAACCTCTCACATAGCCTAATATACTGACAGTAGGTCTATAACCTCTCACATAGCCTAATATACTGACAGTATGTCTATAATCTCTCACATAGCCTAATATACTGACAGTAGGTCTATAACCTCTCACATAGCCTAATATACTGACAGTAGGTCTATAACCTCTCACATAGCCTAATATACTGCCAGTAGGTCTATAACCTCTCACATAGCCTAATATACTGACAGTAGGTCTATAATCTCTCACATAGCCTAATATACTGACAGTAGGTCTATAACCTCTCACATAGCCTAATATACTGACAGTAGGTCTATAACCTCTCACATAGCCTAATATACTGACAGTAGGTCTATAACCTCTCACATAGCCTAATATACTGACAGTAGGTCTATAACCTCTCACATAGCCTAATATACTGACAGTATGTCTATAACCTCTCACATAGCCTAATATACTGACAGTAGGTATATAACCTCTCACATAGAAAAATATACAGTGCCTTCAGAAAGTATTCTCACCCCTTGACTTTTTCCACATATTGTTGTTACAGCCTGCGTTACGTAGCGACACGTCACGATGTAACGTACAGCGTCAGAGGTCAGTTTTTTTTATCTTTTCTCAAATACTGTTAGTCCATTACCATGTCAATCAACACTGAATCGAAATTTAGTTCACATCCCAGATTTTGATGCCAACACAGTCACTACAGTCCCATTCGTTTTCATTGCAGCCTCGTTTGAATGTCGCGGTTACGCACATTTGTACAGAATGGGGTGAGTTTACGTTAGCTAGATGGCTAACTAGCTACTAAATTAGCAAAACGGCAGAGCATTTAGCACATTTTAGACAGTTACCTTAATAGTTATAAGATGTCTAACTCGCAAACAATTAGTTGTGAATTCCATACTGTAATTAGATCACCTGGTGCATGCTGCACAACAGAGTGACTCACAAGGCTCCAGTCTCTGTTGTATGCTTGTAAACAAACACTAAGTGACATGTGACTGGGAACTACCATAAACTTCATAATAATGTAACAGGTGAAATTAAGAATGCAATGTTCTTTATCTCCTGACGTATTGCACAAGTTGACTGAAGGTATTTACTTAAAAAGTAGCTACAAATATTCAAATGTACAAAAAAACGTGTTGACAGTATTGAAAAACCATCCTGTGACTTTTTCCAAATACCCCAGTATACGGTACACCGCACAAGCCTAGTGTTCACCCATAAAATTACCGTTTCATTCAATAGAACATTGTATCTGAAAAACAATAGTCCAAACCCTACATGTAGTTCAAAAGTTACCAACGATTTAGTCATAGAATTTAGCATGATTAGAGAGAATATAATGTTTTTACGGCCATGGTCAAAATGCTGCTAAATAGAACAGCTCTAACTTCCAACGTCAACTGACAAGCTGTGGTTTCATGTTCGCTTGTGATAACATGGGCTTTTTCTAAATGAAATCTGCAGAATACAAAACATGATTTAGCCTATATATATATATATTATCCTCAAAAAATCTAACAGACTGTATTCCAATATCTACCCTCCCCGAAAAAAGTAGGTTCCAGTTTTCAGTTGCCAAAATATGCAACCAAGAGCTGCACGGTCTAAACTAGCAATGGTCACAATAAACTAACATTCTTATTTAATCAACATTGTTAAGTACAAGCATATTAAGGTTGTAATATTGTAGAGAACAATGTAATAATTCATTGAATTTGATTAATGGGCTAGCCTCTGTCTTTTGTTGTACTGTTGAGAGTAGGCAATCATTACACCAGGGGCAGGTTGGTACATGCAACAGTTGCATTCAGTTATACTCTCTCACACTATGTTTCTATCCATCTGTCTGTATGTCTCTGTCCAATAAAAAGCATGGGCTGGCGAGCACCCAAAAGACGTTGGTAGAGATGCTGACTAACGGGGAGTAAACTGTATGCTATAAAAATAAGCAAAGAGAGTCGCACACTCAATATACAAGCTCCAAGTAATGTATTGGGTAAACCACTTTAGGGTGAAGAAGGCACAGTGATAGCACACTGATGCCGAAACAATGGTGGTTCACCCATATAAAATACTGGGAGCTTGTATATTGAGTGTGCGACTCTCTTTATTTATTTGTATGTCTCTGTCCCATACACACACGCACAAACTCCCACACACATACAGTGCATTCGGAAAGAATTCAGACCCCTTCACTTTTTCCTAATAAATCTACACACAAAATCCCATAAAGACAAAGCAAAAACAGGTTTTTAGAAATTTAAAAAAGTAAAATATCATATTTACATAGCTTGGTAAACCTGCATTTGGGGAGTTTCTCCCATTCTTCTCTGCAAATCCTTTCAAGCTCTGTCAGGTTGAATGGGGAGCGTCGCTGTACAGCCATTTTCAGGTCTTTCCAGAGATGTTCGATCGGGTTCAAGTCTGGACTCTGGCTGGGCCACTCAAGGACATTCAGAGACTTGTCCCGAAGCCAGTCCTGCATTGTCTTGGCTGCCTGCTTAGGGTCATTGTCCTGAGGTCTGAGGTCCTGAGGGCTCTGGAGCAGGTTTTCATCTTTCACTTGGCTCCGTTCATCTTTCCCCACCACATGATACTGCCACCACCATGCTTCACCATAGAGACAGTGCCAAGTTTCCTCCAGACGTGAAGTTTGGCATTCAGGCCAATGAGTTCCATCTTGGTTACATAAGGGGACCTTCAATGGTACCCTTCCCCAGATCTGTTCCTTCGAAACAATCCTGTCTTGGAGCGACCTCATGGCTTGGTTTTGCTCTGACATGCATTGTCAACTGTGGGACCATATATAGACAGGTGTGTGCCTTTCCAAATCATGTCCAATCAATTGCATTTACCACAGGTGGACTCCAATCAAGTTGTAGAAACATCTCA